>NC_135642.1:29966319-30268419 GCF_053574225.1 Canis aureus
TGTATTATTTTTAAAGGTTTCCACTGTCACAATGTAGATTTTTAAGTTAGAGATCGGAGTCAGCACCCATGTATGCAAATACCCAATTCAATGGTGTTGTTTAGAGCCACTTATACTGGCGACTAAACTTCCTACATATCAGGAGCACTGAGTGATGCCTGACCTCTCCCACTGCAATTATTTTCCTTTCTTTTCACTTTTTCCTTCCTATTCTCTCCCTTCTTTCTTTCTCCCCTGCTTGTCAGCAGTGCCCCATGGCATCTATAATAGCTAGCCCCGAGAAGTATTTGCAGGTGCCAGGTGGTGATGTATGGTCTGCTTCAGGAAGAATCTTCTCAAATCCTTCATAGGTGGTGAGATCTGAGATGGAATTTGGAAATCACCTGGCCCACCCCTTCCACCACCTACTCTCATCTGATTCCCGGTGCCCTAGTAACACACAGCACTTAGAAAGGGACTTGAAAAGCAACACCTTCCAATTATAGTACCAATTTTCCAATCTGGAAATTTGAGGTTAGGTAATTTCAAACTTAGCCTACCCTTGACACCCTTCTACCCATTCTCTGTTCAAACCTCAAATAGCATTTGAGTACCTACTGACATCTTCCACTTCTATTATAAACTCCTGTCGGTGTTCAACTTTCTGCTTCTCATAAGGTCTAGCACAGGGCTTTGCATTATTACCATTCCTTTTTTGGAGAAATCTGGCATCTGCTTGAAGGTGAACAAAACAGGGGATCAATCCTCTTCCCCAGCTCCTCTCCACTTCTATTAGTTCTGCCCATGCTGTTTAAAGGCTCGTGACATAGGCAGCCTCAGTCCATACCCCAACATACTCTAAAATACAGGGCTTTCTCCTTGATTATGCAAACAACTCATTCAAAACACTAAGGTTTTGCTTGCAAAATCTCCTTCGGAAATTTATCTCAAAAAATGTATCTTTTTTTTTTTAAGATATTATTTATTTATTCATGAGAGACAGAGAGAGAGAGAGGCAGAGACATAGGCAAAGGGAGAAGCAGGCTCCATGCAGGGAGCCTGACATGGGACTTGATCCCAGGTCTCCAGAATCAGGCCCTGGGCAAAAGGTGGCACTAAACCTCTGAGTCACCTGGGCTGCCCTGTATCTTTCTATACAGGATGACAATCTCCCTTAGCCCAAGACTGAACGACATCCAGATCAGTAGGACAGGGGTGCCTGAGTGGCTTAGTTGGTTAGGCGTCTGACTCTTGATTTCAGCTCAGGTCACAATCTCAGGATTGTGAAATTGAGCCCCATGTCAGGCTCTGCACTGGGCATAGAGCTTACTTGAGATTCTCTCTCCCTCTCCCTCTGCCCCTTCCTCCACTCTCCCCTCTCCTTAAAACAAAACAAAACAAAACCAGTAGGACAGTAAGCTGTTCCCAGTTCACACAAAACCTGTGTGGTCAATGAACTCTATACGATTCTGGTAATATCTTCCATCCCGACAGGTTATGTGAGGGCTTTGTTCCCCAATTATCGAATTTGAAATCAAGATCCAGGCTTCTATATTTCTGTGTACACTTATGTGTGCACACTCAAGTGTGTTCCAACACCCCCCTTTCTAAGTGACAAATGAAGGAGCAACTATATGCACACTCCCCAAAGAGATGAGCCTTCTGCTCCAACTGGAACTCAGCCCTACCAGGTCCCAGCTCCTTTTAGAAAACTGGAGAAATAAAATACTCCCCTCTCTGCCTCACTACAAAAGATTATAGAAGTCTAGTTGGAAAAAGAATGTTAATGCACATAAGATGATAGGAGCCAGATTCTATGTCCTTTCCAACTGTTTGAGTAGGTGGGGGTGGGAGCTATGGCAGGGCTTGACCTGCAACTTTCAGAACCCTGGTGGTCATGTCAACTCCAAGAAAAGAAATGTCTTTTCCAGAATCCTTCCAGCTCACCTCCACTGTGGCTATGAGTGAAAGCCGTTAAGTCAAACAGAAACTGCAGGAAGCCACGCTTACTGCACTGTCCAAGAATAAATCAAAAGCTTTTAATAGCAAGAAGTTAAAAATAAAGCATCCCGTCCTTAAAAATAAAATTTCCTAACACTGCAACAAAATAAAGGATGAACAAATGCTTGGTTGCTCCTTAACCACTAGTGCACAAGGGAAAAAGCACACAAAGACTCTTTAAATAGTGGGAACATGGCATGTTGAAGATAGTAGACCAAATGAACTACTAACTAAGCCCATTTGCAGCAAAGCTCTTAAGAATTCAAGTGTATTTTCTTTTTAAGAGTAAGAAGAGCCTATAAGGATCAATACTAACTAAAGGCTAGTGTCCTAAGATTAAATTAGAAACATCTTATCGAGGGCAGCCCGGGTGGCTCAGCGGTTTAGCGCCGCCTTCAGCCCACGGCGTGATCCTAGAGACCCCGGGATGGAGTCCCACGTCAGGCTCCCTGCATGCAACCTGCTTCTCCCTCTGCCTGTGTCTCTGCCTCTCTCTCTCTCTCGTGAATAAATAAATAAAATATTAAAAAAAGAAAAAAGGAAACATCGAGAGCTAGCAGAAGTCATAAAGATGAAATGAGTTGCTACAGGTAGAGAACTACATGCCTGGCACAAAGCAAGCATTTCTAGAAATGATAGCTGTTATTGTTCATGTTCCCTGGTCCCTTCTAACCCTGTTCCCAGCAGTATTCCCTCTACACCCCCTGGTTGGAGGAGGGCATAGTCTTTAGGGATAAGCTCCAAGCACCCCAGGGACACCTGGGGCCATGAGTGTGTAAGTGATGACTCTTTATAAGAGGAAAACCTCGGATACCCAAGAGTTTCTGAGGCTCTTGCCGGGACAAGTCAGAATCCATAAAAAGAAAAAGCAATGGCTGAGGAAATGAAATTCAACAAGGAATGCCCTCTGCCCCTGAAGTTGCTTGTACCTTTTTAGTCCTTCTCTGGTAGGCAAAGGCAATGTCCTGTCTCTGTTCATTGCTGCGGTTGGTCAAAATGTTGACAATGGTGACCTCATCCACACCTATGGAAATACAAGCAGTAAACAGTTATCACCTATGCGCTCTAGTTCTTCAGGCTAATGCTGAAGGTTTTAAACAGTTTTTCAAAATGAAATGTATATACTGCTTTCCAAACTGAAATGCCAGGACATCAGGGGTTGCTCTTGTCAGTACCCTCCACCAAATGTGTTTACCCAATTTTTATCCTGACAGCCGCAAACTGCAAGCCTAAATGGACCTTTTGAGTATCTGCATTGAAAAAAACTATTTTATTCATAAATTGGTTTCTGGAAATCAACCGTAGGAGGGGTGTTTGTGGGGCTTTGGCAGTCAGACGGAACAACAAAGATTTAGGAGGATTTTAAATGAAGGTCCCCAAATTGCCATTTAACTGGGGATTTAATAGACAGTAACTGTGAACTGAATTAATAGAGACAATTATTTATATTTATTGCAGGATTACGGCTATATAAGCAGCTAGGTATAATTTCTATAAATATAGAAACTGTCATGACAAATGAGTCAGATTTAATATGGCAGTTGTATTTTTAATAGCATAATTGATTAATACAATCATACTTATTGAAGACTAAATTGTTTTTTAAGGAAACTAAATGTTCCACTGCTTTTAATCTTCAATAGGCAATTTTAATAATCAATTTTATAACTTTATTAAAAAGAGTAAGTGTTTTAATCTAAATTAAATCTAAATTGGGAGTTCTGAAGTGCCTCCAAAATATTTTAGTACCTATTTTAATTGGAACATGTGTATTTACCAAGATAAGCAATGCCTTCTTGTATCTGAAAGTTTCCAATTTTATATCAGAAATATTCCTAAAATACCATTTAACTTAAGAAAGCCTGATTTTAAGAATTCAGAAAGTAAAGGGTCTCAACTCCTGACCGATTATGAACTTTGTTTAATAAAGGGAAGAGTCTTTGCCATACTGGATAGTTAATTCTTGGGTGAGAGAGACAGTAGCTAAGCCCACAAGGTCACATGCAAATGGCCAACAGCCTGGCCTAAAGGAAACCAGAGGAGACTCAGAGCAGCAGAAATGTCAGAATTGTAGTAATGCTTTGAGGCAGAGGCAATGAGCAACGTGACAGAGAAGGAACCCTCAGCTCTCAAGCATGTTAGATCAAAATGCATAAAGTTAGATTTTCTGGGTATAAAAATAAGTAACATTTATTTATGTGTTTATATACTCATTTCAGAGGGAGTTCATACCAGTACGTAAATCAGGTAAGTGCAGCATCTATAACTTTAGCTCCAACTTTTAGAGTACCAATGTCAACAAAGATATGTAATTGTTATATACATGAGATTCAGTTGCAAAGATGATTTCAGCATTATATAGTCTCAAAAAATAAAGGGAAAAAAGCCCCTATGTCCAATAAGAGGCTAATTAAATAAATGTTCTTCTATCCGTATAATAGGATACTACAGTCATTTAAAATGATGGCATAGTGGTGCCTGGGTGGCTCAGTTGGTTTAACATCTGCCTTTGGCTCAGGTCGTGAACCCAGGGTCCTGCGATGGAACCCTGCATCGAGCTCCCTGCTCAGCAGGGAATCTGCTGCTTCCTCTCCCTCTGCCTCTCCCCCTACTTGTGCTCACATACACATGCTCTTTCTCTCTCTCAAATAAATAAATTAAATTAAATTAAATGATGGCATAAAATATTGACATGGAAAAATGCTCATGATATACTGTTAAGTAAAAAATAACAACAAAAAGCAGGTGGCAAAGCAGTAGATGCAGTATAACCCAATTATTGTAAAATACATGTGTGTGTACAAGAAGAATATCTAGAAGCCTTTATACCAAAATTTTAATTGTGATCATGTGAGTGGTAGGATTATGGACACTGTAAAGTTTTCTTTCTTCTGGTTATATTTACTTCCAAAGTTCACCATAACGGCATAAAAAGGGTTCTTTACATACACTGTGACACACAGTCATTGATCTAGAATCAACTAGTGACTTCAACTTGAGAGAATCTTGACATGGTTCTAAATACTTTAATTAGAATAAACATAATATGCATCATAATAATTACAAACTATATCTATATAATTCTCTTTGGTTTCTGAAAATCCTAACACAGACTACCTTCTTAGTCTTCACAACTACACAGTTAAGGATAGGTATTCCTCTTCCTAGTTCATAGACAGAGAAGCTGAAGCTCAGAGAGATCACAACTGTTACATGTATAAACATCTGGCCTGTTTGGGTCTCAGTTTCTACATCTGCACAAGTAAAGCACTTGAATAATGACTTCTAGTTCTGCTTCTACAAAACACTAACAGATCCAACCCTGCAAGGCTACCCACACACATTATGTTCTCTCTCTCTCTCTTTAGATATTCTATGGCTCTAACTTCATGTTAGGACAGCCATTGCTTAAAAATGTGTTTTTGCTTTACACTTAACTTTCTTCCTCAAGGGGCACTTTGGTGGCTCAGTCTGTTAAGCCTCTGCCTTCTGCTCAGGTCATGATGCTGGGGGTCTTGGGAGAGAGGCCCCCATCGAGTCTCCCATTCCCCCCATAAGACTCCTTGCTCTGCAAGGAGCCTGCTTCTCCTTCTCGCTCTGCACCTCCCTCTGTTCATGCTCGGCTCTTGCCCTCTCTCAAATAAATAAAATCTTAAAAAAGAAAAACAAACTTTCCTCCTCAAATCTGATAATGCTAGAAAACAACAAAATAAATCATATCCTCAAACCTCAATTCTAGTATTTCCTGAATGCTATTTTGGGGCTGCTGACTGACCTGAACACATAACAAATAACACCGACCCACAAAAATTATTCTCCTTTGGAAACAAATGCAAAATTTATGTTTGTGTCAAAAGGTGGTCCTAAGCCCACCTGAATTAAAATTACATGAAGCATGTATTAAGCACACAGTCCCTTGGACCATACCTGAGATCTACTGATTAAAGGCTCCTTAGAACTCTGGAGCAAGGAAGCAGCATTTCAACCAGCTCCCTGGTCATATTTTAATTGAGAATCACCAAGAGAGATGGATAAGCATGAGGAATGGAAGGATCTTTAGAAATCTGCTTATGTAGAAGATGTTTAAGTCACTTCTACCAAGTGATTCTGTGAGGTGGAGGGTCAACTACAATTTCAGGAAAAGAAGTGCTTACCTTTGTCCAAATAAACCAGGTAAGAAAAAACACCTGAAGAGTTCACTGCACAAACTGCAGTGTAGTCCACACTTTTAGTCAATGAAACAGCCTTTTGCCTTTCTGTTCACAGCAGCTAAGCGTCCAGTCAACAGAGTCAGAATTCAATCCAATTATTGGAAATCCCCATAAAGAGCCTGAGTGGTTAACCTGAATCTCATGTAGGTGGCAGCAACTATGATAGTCTGAAGGAATCTAAATGTATTTTACCTAAATTATTTACCAAGCAAACAGCCTGCTGAGATGCAGCATCCAACATGCTGGGACCCCTTACAAGTGAACAATCTGATCCATTACACAAATGCTAATGCCAGCAACTACAAAGAAATGGAAGCTATTTCTGCAAGTGGAAGCCCCCTCCCCCTTCGAAGAACATCACCTACATAAGCTATTTCTCCCATACCATTGTCTGCAAGTTTTAAATTGAACTGGAAAGAGGAAAAAAAAAATCATGGAGCCCCGGATCAATTGCCTAGTCAAAGCCACTTAAGGCATGTCCTGTGTCGTAACACCAGAATACACATTTCTGCCAGTGGGATTTAACCACCTTATCTTCAGAACACTGCTGCTTCCTCTCAACCTGCTATCATAATTGGTGAGGCAGTTTATTCCTGTGGAAAATAGTTCAGCACAGGTTGAAGCTGCAAGGGTCATCTGGTTACTCACCATTTCTGCCCAGGATGAGGCTAGAAGGATGAGGACTGATCACTCAGCCATCTATGTCAGCACAATCATCGTCAACAATGCACAGCAAGTGCCAGGACACTAGGAAAGCTTTAAGTTTAACGAATTTAACATAGGTGCAGATGCCCGGGAGATGAGGCTGTGCCCTCCTGGATTTACACTCTCAGATCTCTTATGTTCCAGTGTATAAGTAAGTGTTTGCTGGGCAGAAGGGGCCCAGGGGCTAAAAGAAACTATGCGGGCAGGGCAACAGCATAAAGGAAAAAAAAACCAACAAAGCTGAATAATGTTTCTTTTCCCATTCCATTCCTTTTGTGCTTCATGTGGAAGGTCAAAGTAATCTAAGCAAAGGCTCACAATGGGAAACAGTAATCAGGGTAGGGGAGCCTACAGAATGTGGGTGAGAACACAGTAAAATCTGTGTTCCAGGCAGATTTTTAAAAATTTCTTTTCAAAACTGATAGTTCAAATTTTCAACACTGGTAAGGAACTAAGACACAAATTTATTTGGTTCCTAATGGGAAACAACACAGTAAATTTCATAAGCATTCATTCCTTTCATGAAAATGGCCAACGAATCTTAGCAGCTAACTACAAAAAACGTCTCCAACACCCTTTAGTCGGGGCATCCGAAAGGTCAGTCACTGCTCTAAATGCCAGTCAACACGAAGCACTCAGCACGGTGCTTATGTAGAAGACTTTTAAGTCACATCTACCAATCGCTTCTGTGAGGGTGGACTGCAATTCTAGGGACAGAAATGCTTACCTTCGTCCAAATAACCCAGATAAGAAGTAACGCCTGAAGAGTTCACTGCACAAACTGTAACACCTGTGCCAAGTGATACCACAGGAAAGCGCCATTGACAGCAGGACTCAAGCAGAATACTCTGGGGTCTTGGGTCTCTTAAACCATCCACCATATTTTTGAAACATAACAAACACTTGCAGTCTAAAATAACGGCCAACTCCAAAATCATAAAATCAGCCTCCTGAGTTTCCTCCTCCTCTCTGCGGGTGGAAACCCCAAATCAGCTTCACATCTGGCATTCCATGGAAAATGTGTCTTTTATTGTCCATGGCAAGGAACCAAGAGGCCATTCTGAACAGGATGCTGACTCACATCTGCCAAGACACACTGGCTGCACAAAGAAAATGGATTTCATTTTGTTTGATGAGAGCTCAGGAGGCCCTCAGGGTGTGGCTGACTGGTCAGAAAAAAAAGATTCCTTATCTAGAAGATAAAAACCATGCCTCAGCTTACATTACGGGGGATATAGGTATCAAACTTCAGAATAAATCATCTCTGCAAAGGGAAGGTCAGCAGCAGGCCACAGAGAGAGGCAATCCATGCTTGTGGCCATATTTTATCATAGTAGCATCAGCCACTCACTGAATACCTACTATGTGCCAGGCACTTACGAAGTGCTTCACACAACTTTGCCATATAATTGTCACCACATCTGTAAGAGGTAGGGGCTCCTGTCATTCTCATTTTACCACGAGGAAACAAATGCTCCTGGAAGGCAGGGACATGCCCCAGGTCACACAAGCAAATCACTTGCAGAGCTGGGATTCAAACCAAGATTAAAGACCCAGGCTCACTGCATTGGGCTATCTTGCTTCCTGTTATAGAAAAGTAACCAAAAATTAAAAATAAGGCCAAGAGAAAGACAGCATGTCCTCCCAGTGTGGCTAACAAGGCCATCCAAGACTGCCTCTCCAGGGTATGCTCTCACTCAACTTGCTACTTACTACCGTCAGGCACAAGCTCTGTGAGGTAACATGTTAACTTGGAGATTATAGTCCAAAGGTTATGGCTTCAGGGCCCTGTAGGACATTAATGGCCTTGTATCCAGCCCAGCAATCTTATCCCAACACTGTTCCCTCAGTGCCTATTAACACCCAGTTTTTCAAATGTCCCTTTGAACTAATCTTATCTCCTCTGAGTTAAATAAATGTTTGACACGTGTTCATCCCCCATCTATATGAGTCATGTTGGTACCGTTTTGAAATTATACTTTGAAACTTCTTCATACCACACTCCTCTAGTTCCTAAAAATGATTTGGGACACAGCAATGTGTCTATATATCTATAGGACTGGATTTACTATTTACTACATACAAACATACACACTTTTAATAATCTGTAGATAATTATTTGCCAACCACTAACAGTGCATGGTCACTGAACGTAAGAGCTATCCCAACTGAGGTTTTTTCCAACAGAAAGACCTAGAAACACTCCACGAGGGATAAC
Organism: Canis aureus; assembly: GCF_053574225.1. Lineage (NCBI taxonomy): Eukaryota > Metazoa > Chordata > Mammalia > Carnivora > Canidae > Canis > Canis aureus. The sequence continues at coordinate 29,975,434 of NC_135642.1, forward strand.
ATGGAGAGGGGAGCCCCTCCCAACAAGACTAAAATGCCAACATGCCATCTGTCTACTAGAAGTGACTTCAGGGACAGAGAAGCATACACATGTACACACACACACACACACACACACACATACACACACAGTTGTCCAAAGTATCCTTCCCACCATCAGCCACAGTGCTGCCTGGCCTGGAATTCCTGCTCTCCTAGTCACTCCTTGGTATCACTCAGCAGTCATGAGCACTCTGTGTCCAAAGGGTCCTACCAGGAGTTGGATAATCACATGGGGGACATATGAAAAGGGGAGGCATCTAGATCAGTGTCAGCAATAGATGCTTCAGAAACCATGTAGGGCTCAGAACTGTACTATCTAAGCAACTGAGTTAGCTCCCTGTGCCTTGCCTTCTCATTCTGTAAAATAGATCATGAGAACATTTACTGGGATGCAGAAAGGATGGATTGAGTTAATGACTTGGAGCAAGTCTGCTACCTTCTCCACACTCAGCTTCTCCAGTGTAAGCCTGGGTCTTATTTGCATTTGGTTTGGGGTCAATGAAAATAAGGCTATGGGCGCTTTTGCCATTAGCAGACATTAGATTACTAGTCCAGTTTCATGATAACCTGTGGCAGCTGCCTGAAATGAGACAGAAAACAAGCACTGCCTGGGGTCACAGGGGGCTGGGGCGCTCGGCACCTCCCCCAAGACTGGCACTGTGGAGGTGTGGTACTGACTCATGCAAAGTGTGGTTTACCTAAGTGCCTAAGAAGGTTTGGCCCAAAAATCAAATTTCTTCTTTTTCCATTCTGCTCTGATTTCACCTCTGCTGAGTCCCTTAGAAAGGATTTAAGTGCCATCTATTTGTTAATCCCCTTGTATACTTCAATAATCTAGAACCCTGCCTGCCTCCCATGCATAATTGTAGTTCCAAAATGCTCCACAGGACCAGCAGGAAAACACAAAGTAGGCCAGCATCCAAAATTCAAACCAAATCCAATTGTAAATGAAGGATGATATGCAAAATGCAAGTGCCATCTTGTGCCCTGCCACTCTATTAGCCTCATGGGACAGAAAATTTTAAAATCTGAACAGATGCAAGAGAAATCAGCATCCTGATCCTTAACTCAATTGATAGCAAGGAAGTTAATATTTACTGTCTTACCATTGCTGACACCAGAAAAGAAACTGGTTACTATGCCCAGTGTCCCTTCGTGGCACTGATACTCAGATTTCCTCAGGAGGAAAGAGGTTAACAGTTTTTACAAAAAAAATAAATAAATAAAAAAGAAGAAGAAGGCTGAGAGGCAGGCAATAAAAGCTAAGGCCTATCGTTAGAAAGGCACCAGGGACTCCATCACCCATGTTTTATAGACTTCCTGGCTCAGGTCTGGCATCCATACACCCATGTAGACAAAGATGGTTTTGAAGAAAATCAGAAAATCTGTGCTCAGAGTAAAGGTGGCCATTGACTCAGCACTGGTCCCCCTTTGTTTCCAGCAGTGCTGTAAGATGAGAACTCAAGTCCAAAGTAAACTTGATCACAAAGGGAAAGGCCTCAGTGAAGAGAAGGCTCCCCTTCCTCCTGTTCCCATAAGGGAGGGTGGGAAGGCTGGGCTGCATGAGCTACAAATACCTCTCTTGCAAGCATGCAGTCCTTCAGACCTAAGGGTTCTTGTAGGTTTGGGCCTGCCCCTCCCCCGCCCCCAAGTCCCCTTTTAGAATAGAAGCCACCTTTCAGAGCCAATCTGCCTCCTGGCATCTCCAAGAAAATACATTCCTAATTGCTGTCTCAGCTGAATGAATACTCCTCCAGGTGTGCAGGTGAAACCAAAAATACACGTCCTGGCCTGCTTTTCACTGGCATGGGATGTTCGTATTTTTGGCCATGCTGGAAAACATTGGTTCCATTTTAAAAGTATAAGAAAAAAAAAATAAGTGCAAAAACTTGCTGCAGTTACACATCTCTCTACTTGTGCTTATGAGAGGGGGGAAAATATCACCCGCTTTTGCATCCCTTCCGGAGAACACAAATACTGCTAAAATCAAAACTGGCAATAATAATAGGGCAACTCATTTCCCTCCCCTTTGAGAGAGAGAGATAGATAGACCAAAGCTGTACCCGTCTATTGGCACTTACACTAACTCTGGGGTTGTGCTGCTTCTAATTACAATCTATTTTATGTAGTCTGGATTCATCCTTTTCTAATTTAGCTGACTTTCCTTTCTAGTTATTTGGACCCATATGGTAAACCATTCACAGCTGTGTTGTACACTCCACAGTATATATTTAACCCAAGGCCAATCTAGACCAAGAGACTCCTACAGATTTAAGTCTTAGAAACCTCTTGTTAATTAAGCAATATTACTACTTTTGCATGGCTTTATTCAGTTTCTAACTAGACATAAATTAAGGTTAGTAATTGCATAGTCTACCTCAAACCAGAGTATACACAAAACAACCATGCATTTGGTTTAGGTAATATACTCAAGAAATACTGAGATCTCTTCAAACTAAAAACAAAGCAGACTTATGAGCATGAGCTAAATTCATTTTGTGAAAACAGATCAAAGCTCACTAAGGGACTATTATCCTTTCTGGCTACTGTCCAAGATTCTGAAAGTGTCCTCTGATGCCTCATCTCACCAGCCATGTGTCCCTCTTCAGTGCACTCACCTGTGTGTGGTCTAGGATCTGTGTACATTTGACTACTATTTAAATATAGGTTAAACTATTTACCTTTTCACACAGTCTCAGGGGCCATTGTAAATAAGATTAAATAAGTTTAATGAAGTAAAACCCTTGCCCTCAAGGAACTCACATTCTGGTGGGAGAAACAAAATCCATACATAAATAATTACAACACAATATGACAAGAGCTGTAAATTCCTTACGTGAAGTATCATACTTCATGTAAGTATTAGACCAAGGAATAATTGGTTCTGCCTCTTTCTCAGAGAAAGCATGGAGAAGAGGCTGTGTATGGGCTCACTCCGGGAGACAAGTAGGAACTGTTTGGGTGTTAGTCAGAACTCCCACCACATGGGGGCTGTACACTCCTGTCACAGTAAAGGCTCCGAAGATCCTGGAGATGAAGCTAGAGAGAGAATCTGCCCTGGAGGAGGCAGGGAGACCCACAAAGAGAACAGAAGCCATGACCACCCAGGTGAGAAAGGATATGGCTGAAGGGAAGGAGGGATATTAACTGTTCCCGGTCCTCCTCACCAGTCCAGACAGTACGAGCCCATTGGTCTCACCCAGTTCTGCCCCTCATTCGAATCCCTCCCTACACCAGGCCTGCTCTAGTTTACCATCCTCTGTTTCACAGCAGCTGAAGGACCCTCCGCCACAGGTGATTGCTCCCTGCTCTCCTTCCTGAGGGGACTCAGACCAAAGGGGAAGTCCGTGGTCAGTCAGAGCAGGTAATTAATGCTCAGAGAGCTCTGTACTTGGCACGCGCTCGCATGTGCACTTGGGCTGCCCTCTAGGAAGGGGAGGCCCAGAGCCATCTTTTCATGGTCCTTCGGCCTTCGCTTATATTGGCATTTGAGGTTTACCATTTGTTTTCTTTGAGGTCAAGGAGACAGCAGTTACAGAGCATTGTGTTCTGCAGGTAAAGGGCTTGAGGAGGGAGGAGGTTAAGGTGTGGCACAAGCTTCTTAGTTACACTGAAGGTAGAAGGTGTTTTAAACGGGAAGCTAAAAAATCAATTAGCTCATTTTAGAAGGTGGTACCAGTTATCTACAAATATCAAGAGGAAGAAGAAAGGGACAGAGGGATATTACTTTCCCAACTACTGACTTCATTTTTGTTTATAATTAAATTTATTGTCTTCCATGTGTGAAATTGATACATGTCATCATAGAAAATTTGGAAAACAAAAAATATGCTGAAAGCACAAGAAAAGAAAAGAATCAATTCCACAACTGACAACTTTTAAGGTAAATGCATGTTAAGACGAGCATTTTCCAATTGTGATGGTTGCACAACTCGGTGAATACACTAAAAGACTGAATCGCACATTTTATATAGGTGAGTTGTATGTACGTGAACTCTACCTCACTAAAAATTGTTCATAGGGCAGCCCCAGTGGCGCAGTGGTTTAGCGCCGCCTGCAGCCCAGGGCGTGATCCTGGAGACCCTGGACCTAGTCCCACATCAGGCTCTCTGTATGATGCCTGCTTCTCCCTCTGCCTGTGTCTCTGACTCTCTCTCTGTCTCTATGAATAAGTAAATAAAATCTTTAAAAAAAAAATTGTTCATAAATTTTATTTTTCACATTTTACACTCTATAGATACTCTATGTAACCCAGAAGCTACCATAACTTATTAAGTAATTCCCTAACTGGAAGATAACTTGGGTTTTTTGCTACCATAATCAATGCTGATACTTGGGTTTTTCGCTACCATAATCAATGATGATATTAATATCTTTGGTACACTGACCTCTATGTGAATATCATTTTCTTTCTTCTCCACAGTTTCCTAGAAGGATGCAAGGTTCCCAAACATACTGACAATCCAGACATGATTTCACAGGACTAACAGAATTAACAAGAAAAGTCAGTTACTCTTGAAAATTACTAGGCACCAAAAATAAATAAGTGGTCCTAAGTGGAAGGCACTAGGCATTAGAGGTGTGAAGAGAAGACTGGAGACCGAAAGCTGGGACACAAATATGACATGTATCTGACATCAATAGAATCGCAACTACAAAACGTTTTTCATGTCTGAAAATAACTTATGACAAAGGAAAAAAGTCTGATCCTCAAGAGGTGGGTGGCACAACACTGGGGTGTTTAAGAACACAGGCTCAGAGCTGGACAAGTTGTTCAAGCCCCAATTTGAACCAAGGCCAAGAGTCCTGGAGCATGTTAATCCTATACTGTGTCACCTGTAAACGGGAGAGGATACAATATAACATTGGGATGGATTTGAATTTCACCTAAGAAGAACATTCCTAAAGTGCTTGGTGCCATGCCTTCCCATAACAAGCACTCAATAAATAAATAGTGGCAACCAGGATAAGGGTGATGTCAGCTGCTTTTGACCAAAGTGGAATGAATGCATGAATCCAAACCTTAACCCTCCAGACGTTTCTATTTAGAAACTACAGTATTTTCCTACTAACTCAGAAAGGGCCTGAAGGTATTTTTATTACCATGGGAGTTTCAGCTGTTAGCAGAGTTCATTTGCGCAATCTTTACATTCCAGCGCGCGCTGAGAAGCTTTCTCATGCAAGGATAAAAGCAGCCTTTGTCTCAAGCTTGTGAAAGCCACCATCTTTGTCATATGAGTTAACTGTTGGGTGAGTTAAGGGTGTTTCTACAGTGGTGTGTTGGGAAACCCCAGGAATGGAGGCACACCCAAATAGTGAGACAGGGTGAGTTTTAGGAAAGTGGATCATGTGTGTGCATAGGCAAGCACGCATGTGTTAAGATAACAGGTTTCAGGCACTGTCTATATGGCAGGCACCACTTCATACTTCACAACTGTGTAAAGTGGAACCTTGATTAGCCCTACTTTGTATGTGGAAACTGAAGCTTAGGGAAGTTAAGCATTTTTCCAGAGTCAGATAGCTAGTAAATTAGTAGCAGAGCCAAGAGGTGAAGAGCCATGTTTACACAATCTCGCATCCACTACACTCCAGCTCCACCGAAAAAGAATGATGTGTGGTAAGAGAAGCCCTCCAAGTTCTAGTTTCCTTTTCTGATTAGTGACTTCCTGACTTCCCAGCCTGGCCTTTAACAAGTATGGTCATTTGAAAAGCATCAAAAAAAGAAGACTTTTTAAAGGTCTGGTTTGGATGCTTCTTTATTCTCCCTCCAATTGTCCAGGCAGTCCTTCTGGGAGGTACCCAGTGTCCCCAGGGAACTTGAGGCTGCTTTAGGCAGATGATGCAAATCCTTGTGTCCTGTCAGAGCCAAAGGACGTAAAGGATCTTTCTCCTTTCCATCATATCTCTGGAAACAAAAGTCACCAGTTTCTCTAAGGGTTTTAGATAAGATGGTGTTATAATTTATCCCACAAAACGAAACAATTCTGAGAGTGAAAAGGGGGCACAATCAATAAATAATGAAGACATAAATAAATAAGCCAGCACATATGATCACCCTCATTTTAGGTTCCTAGGCCATCCTGGTTGAGGTTCCCAGTCTGTCAGTGACTGTTAATGTGAATTGTACAAGTGTGTCGGTAAGTTAAAACACTATACTCCAAAGAGAAAACTGTCCATGGCTTTTCAGCAAGGGTATGAGACAGCAGCTGCTCTGGTTTGCTGGGTCATGTCTGCATCTCAGTCTAGCCTCACCGTGAAAGGAAGTGCTTTGTCCAAAAGGGGAAAGAGTGTGGTCAATCACAAGCATCACCACAATAATCACAATGTCCCAGGGATTTGGAGGATGGGACAAGCCCAAAGACAAATGCTTCATTAACATAAGACAAAGAGTCTGAACATTTACTTTTATAGACACAGAAAACAGCATGACGATGACCTGAACAAGTTCTTGCTCAACCTCACCCTATTAAATGCTTTATCCACTTGATTTCTAAGGGAAGCTCTTATACCTTCTGGCCCTCTCTTACTCATCCTGGAACTCGAGGAAATACACTCATCCTGATAGCTTTTCTAATTCAAGCTACAGGCCTAAGGAGTGGCCTAACTAGTAGGGTTAAACAAAAAAAAAGTCTGAATGTTCTGTTCATTAGATCTAAAAGCAAAGCAATGAAATTTTTCCCACATATGTAATGAAATTCAGGGGCATTCAGGACCAGAAAGGCCAGTTTGGGATCACCATGACTAACCTCTTCCTTGAACAGGAGGCACTGCGGTCTCAAAGTGAAGAGCTGAGCTCCTAACACACATCTGGGGGATCAGCCCTCTGCTCTCAGCTGACGCCTATTTCTCTGTTACTAGGCTACTTGGTTAAAATACTTTCTCATGTTTTAAGTCTTCCCTCCAAAGAGAGGAAGGAAGAGGAGGGGAGAAAGGAAAGGATGAAGGGAGAGTGGGAAAAAAGGATGGAGTGAGGTGGGGAAGGTTTAGAATCACTCCATGAAAGCTCAAGGACAATTTCAAATGGCCAGTACACAAAGATTAGAGGGAAAATAAAGAGACAACTAACTAAAAATGCCTCAGTCATTATCAGTGTGACACGAGAAGGACAAAGGTCACCTACCTTTGGTCTTGATGGCCGTTTCAATGTTCAGAGCATCACGCTCAGCATCAAAATTAGTGTATGCTTTGACCGACCCGTATGCACTCGGGGGTGTGGAATGCTGAGGTTAAAAGACAAACATACTCAAATCATACACATTTAAAACTCTCCTATTGAAATACCCCTAAAATACATTTTTCTCCTATTGTTTCTTTAAACAATTCAAATCATTCGTAGACTAGGCGTAACTAGGTAAGTAATAACATGCCACCACAAAGAGAGAATAGGAAACTTCACTGTTTCTAATGAGAATTCATCTTCAAAAGCTCAGCTAGTTTAGAATAGGCTGTCTGTACTTTCACTTACCCTACTTCTAGTGTAAGCTCAAAAGCAGACAACCCAAGGCTGGGCACTTGCAACCACCATTTATCTGGGATGGCTCTGAAAAAACCTTAAATTGGGCCAGCAACAATTTGCTACAAGCTGAAAATATGTGGAAATGCCTGAATGACAAGTGTGTTTAGCCAAGTTTTTGCTACAGGCATCTGAATTTCCACTGGACCCTTATCGCTGAGCTCACAATTCTTTAAAATGCAAATGTAAAAAAAATGCAAATGTAAAGTGCTGGACTGCTTGTTTCAGACTATCAGATAAGTGAGAGGGAAGCCACCACACCAAGGTGGTCAGGCTTCCTGGCCCACATCCTCTTTGTGTTCACGAAGTTCCTACTCCTCTCTCTCTCCTCTGTTCCTGTCCCTCTGCTGTTATGCTTTTAACCCTATGCCTACCACTCTTCCTATTTCTTCTTTTTTAAAAATTACCTTTTAAACCATACTCTCTTCCTTTTCTAATGCTTTTCAAAGCCCAGTGACCCTGTCTGATCTGATGGACCCACTTCCATCCCACCCCACCACCCCAGACTAAGGTAAGGACAGTCATGTGTCTACATCCCAAGTTCTTCTTTCCCAAGTGTTAACTTCTCTCCTTCCTTTAGAGCTCTTGCAGCTTTCCTCCTCCCTGCTACCCAGTCCCACAGCAAAGGCAGGCCAAAGATGGACAACATGGTTTAGGTTGTCAGTGGAACTATCCACCTTCAACACCAAGACTCCTCCATCCCCACAACCTCCCCCAAGTACATAATGCCCATTGTAATGTGATGACTTTGCCTCAGTTCAGTTTCTGGGAAGACTCATAGCCTGAGGTGCCCTGACTTACCTCTCCACCCACGGGCAACACATTATGAGGCATCCCAGCATTCATTTCATTTGGTTTTATGAGCAGGTTATACAGGTAAGTAACTAAGGTGACATCCTCTCAAATGTTTCCCGGGATAAACCAGAAATCTAAGTTCAGGACTACACAAAGAATTTCAAAATGTACTTGTGACCATCTTGGCCTTGGCCAAATAATGAATCCAGTTAATATTTATAACTCTGAAACTGGATTATTAAAGTATTTTCTAATTTTACTGAACTTTCCAGTAAGATTAAATCAATGGAAATGGAACATACATTCAGGAAAAGGTATGGACAAAGGGCTATTCTGAAATACTATATGTTTTATGGTGCCTACAAAATGTGGATGGAAATCTAAGAAAAACATTTCCCTATTTATTAACAGTACCAGCAATTATTTGCAAAGGCAGGCAATCTGGCCATTGGGCCATATCACATATGGCTTCATTTCCTAGGTGCTATGTCATCTTATTCCAAAAACAGCAAGTACTGAAAGTTTTGCATATTTTTTTTAATTTCTAGAAACAACAATAAATAGTTAATTGAACCTATTAGCTGTAAAATCCACTTGTCTGAAAATCAAATTACTGAGGAAAAGTGACTTTTTTCTTCCTCTAAAATATGGGGGAATATATGAAATTTTCTATTGCAGTCCTATTTCTCCACACAGAGAAATAAATCATACTAAAGTAACTTCAAAGACTACACAAAAAGTCCTTTTCTGAAATCTGATACTAAAAACAATCTAACAATCAGATTCATTACAAAAAAAATCATTTAGCTCTTGGACTTGTTGGACAACAGTGCGTACAAGTTCCTCAAAGAAATAAGAAAAATATATAGGCTCTCTACTCCATACAATCTGTATTTGCATAGACATCATCTATCTGAACATTTGATGGCAAGCACCAGAGATAATACAGAGGGTTCTGTACTACCCAATACAAACTGCTGTCAACAGATGTTTGAGTGTTTCAATGTATTTTGATTTCAGTGAGAGCATATTTCGAGGTATTGGCATGATATACCTACAAACCAGTATTACTTGTAAAAGCCATTTCTGCCAAGATGATCTGAAAGATGTATGGTATTATTAGATATTTACACCTATTCATATCATAAATTCTACTTGATTCTAAAAGTACTTGCAATTATGTATAATTTCACATATAATTTAAAAAAATTTTTAACTGTAAAAAAAAGCAGATGCATCAGAATTTCCAGGTCCACATATTTCCTGTGAAAGACAATTAGATATAATTCTGAGCTCCCTAATAGCCAAAGCAATAAAAGGAAACATGATAAATTAGAATACTTTCTTATTTAGCTAAAAAGAAAACAAAACACAACCAAAAACCAAACACACACAAAAAAATCCTAGTTCTCTAGTTCTTCTGAAGAAAAGATTTCCCAGGTGCTAAATTAAAAACAACAAAGGTCTAAGTCCTAATCTAGAATAACTTCCTGATCACTGTAAGAAGCCCAAAACATAAGGATCATTTTTGACATGGCTGTAGCTTATGCCAATCATCACTAAAATGCCAGGGCATGACATTAAAACTCATGTATCATCATGACACTTACTACCACTGACACGCTAAGTATATAGCAGGATAAAACTCCAGTGTCACTAATGCCTGTCCAATTTTAATGTGATGCCAGAAAAGCTTCTAGAGCCATCACATATCTGTCAAATTGAACTACTAGCAACAGCAAAAATAATGGGGAAGAAAAGGGGAATGCAGGGGGGGAATGATTGTCTAAATGTTGTCCTCGTTGTCCTTAGATGTACAAGGAAAGAGAGTAGCACAGTTATCCAGAGAGATGTCTAATTTGCAAAAATTACACAAAGTGAAAATGATATACTTACATCACCCTCCAAGCTGAGCTTGCAGAGAATTTCGTGAACAGTAGACATTTTGAAGGAAGCTGGGGAAAAAAGTACAACAAATAGTATTGATGAAGAGGCTTCCTTTCCCCCGAAGCGCAGTGATTCATTATACTAATCTCTATTTCTTGGACCATTGCATCTGAGGATATTAGAGTAATTTTTGCAAATAGATGCAATTCCTATCTTATGATTGGGCAAATTAAAGCTGGGAAATGGTTTGTCTTAGTTTCGGATGGACTACAGAAGTAGCCATCCTGCTCTGTGTAAACAGAACCTGGGGAGACTGATTTGTGAATACAAAAACAAAATGCTCCTCAAGGCTCATGCAACTTGTTCTAACAGGATAAAACTAAGTCTTCCACTTCTCATAAAAAGTGATAAGCTTGTCCAACCAGCACCTACTTCTGTATTTCTCACTAGCGATTAACCTTATTGAAAAGGACCCTGAAATCAATAGCCTTTGCAGGTTGGCCCATTCCTAAATAGAACCTTTATTACTACCTGTGATTATTTTCTTAGTTTACCAATGCTTAGAAGATATTGACAGTTTATGAAAAAGACCATGGAGATATTTTCTGACATTAACTCATTCCAGACTCTTCTTTTTAAGATTCAATAGGGCTAAAATGAAGTCATCTTCCAGTTAATACACTTAATCAGTCAGTGACACTATAGCCTGATGAATTGGCTTTCCAGCTTTGCAATCACACAGTTCTCGGAATTGATCTACCAACCTCTGCCAATGAAGAGTGCCCAAGTAGCAGGAAATCTATCTCAACTGAGACAAGATAGGTCATTCAGCATTATCACTCCCAAAATAAGAAAATAGAGCGGAACTGTATCCTGAAACAGTGGGATTGACGTCTGAATTACAGCATCTCCTGCTGTGGTCTCTTCTTGCTTAATATTTTTTCATCAAGGTAATTATGCCCATGCAAATTCAGCTTTCCATTCTCTTCCAACAGTTTGCATGGTCTAAATATTTTCATAAAACTGGCTTGGAGGGAATATTTGATGCAGACACTTGCTAACTTACAGGAACGCTTTTGACTAAGTAGATTCCAGGCTCCGTGTTGGATGGAGGTGGGGAAATGTAAGAAAAGAAGATTCGCCTTTATCTGTGCTTATGGATATATTTCTGCAAGATTTTCACCCTGAGCTAGCTCCTAGACCACCCCTCTCTCTTCTTAATGATCACAGAAGATTTTTAAGCACAGCAAAAAGAAAACCAAACCTATTCCAATTGCCCCCTTTCCTACAGCTCTCAGACATCCCCACCTCGACTATGTCTCACCACTGGGATATAATCCTGATTGTAAAAGGTCTTGGTCTGTAAATAAACTGTGGTATACCTGAACAATGGAATATTCTTCAAAATGAAAAGAAATGAGCTATCAAGCCATGAACAGACATGGAGGAATTTTTTTTTTTTTTTGAGAGTGGCCAGATGTAATCTTTATTAGACAAAGATTTCAAAGTAGTCATTATTATAAAGATGGTTAGAGAACTAAAGTAAATGATTAAACAAGTAGAGGAAGGTCTGCTGATGATGTTGACTATGGAAAATTTTATGGCATAAAATATGAAACATATGAAATACATAAATTCTTAGCAATTGGTAAACTCTTGCAGCTGACCAAAGAAGAAATAAAAAATCTGAATATATCTATAACAAAATAAGAGATTTGAATTAATAATAAAAAACCTTCCATGAAGAAAAAGCCCAGTTCCAGGGGCATCTGGGTGCCTCAGTATGTTAAGCATCTGCCTTTGGCTCCAGTCACGATCTCAGGTTCTTTTTCTTTTCTTTTTTCTTATTTTTATTTTTATTTTATTTTTTATATTGTAATTTTATTTGTTTATTTATTTTAATAATAAATTTATTTTTTATTGGTGTTCAATTTGCCAACATACAGAATAACACCCAGTGCTCATCCTGACAAGTGCCCGTCACCCATTCACCCCCACCCCCCGCCCTCCTCCCCCTCCACCACCCCTAGTTCGTTTCCCAGAGTTAGGAGTCTTCATGTTCTGTCTCCCTTTCTGGATATTTCCTACCCATATCTTCTCCCTTCCCTTCTATTCCCTTTCACTATTATTTATATTCCCCAAAAGAATGAGACCATATAATGTTTGTCCTTCTCCGATTGACTTATTTCACTCAGCATAATACCCTCCAGTTCCATCCACATTGAAGCAAATGGTGGGTATTTGTCATGACATGGAGGAATCTTAAAAGCATATTATTAAGTGAAAGAAGCTAATCTGAGGGGCTATATACTCCATACATAGTATGGTTCCAACTACATGACATTCTGGAAAAGGCAAGACCGTGGAGACAGTAAAAAGATCAGTGGTTGCCAGGAATTAGAGGGAAAGAAAGGAGTCAATCAGTGGAGAACAAAGGATTTTTAGGGCCATGAAACTACTAGGCATGATACTATAATGGTGGACACATGCCATTATACGTTTATCAAAGTTCATTGAATGTACTGCACCAAGAGTGAACCCTAATGTGAACTATGTGCTTGGAGTGATAGTGATGTGTCAATGCAGGTTCATCGGTGGTAGCAAATATACCACTCCAGTATGGGAGGTCATACGTCTCTCCAATAACAGTAGCTACCTGCCACACATGGCTATCAAGCACTTGGAAAATGTCCTGTCCAGACTGAGATATGCTGTAAGTGTAAACTATACAATGGATTCTGAAGACTTAGCATGAGAAAAAGAATATAAAATCTGTTTTTTATACTGATCATATGTTGTATTTATGATATGTTGGGTATGTTGGGTTAAACAAAATACACAATTTAAATTTAATTTCACTTGTTTCCTTTTTTTTTTTTTTTTTTTTTTTATTTATGCTGGTCACACAGAGAGAGAGAGAGAGGCAGAGACATAGGCAGAAGGAGAAGCAGGCTCCATGCACCGGGAGCCCGACGTGGGATTCGATCCCGGGTCTCCAGGATCGCACCCTGGGCCAAAGGCAGGCGCCAAACCTCTGCGCCACCCAGGGATCCCCCCCTTTTTTTTTTAATATAGCTATTAGAAGTTTACAATTCCATATGAAGCTCACATTCTAGTTCTGTTGGGCAGTGCTAGTCTAGACTATCCCATGACCACGGTCCAATCCTAGTCTGGTCCAAAAAAAACATTTGCAGTGGCAAGGTCATGTGAAAATTAAGTTTGAGATTTCTTGTCAGGACAAATAAGCTTGAGTCTTCCTTGATAGAGTGAGAAATCTCCTACTTCTACTTGAGCCAAGGAACATTCCAAAGGGTCTTGTCAGTATCCATCAGCCTAAGAATCACCAAAGTGGAGATGAATTCCCTAGGACACTAACCACCCCATCCTGACCTTGACCATCACCCCTGAGCCTCCGTCAGAACTGCAGTAGGTCTGCAGTGAGGGGTAAACTACTGTCGTCTGTCTTACAGAATTCTAGTCCCCACTGTAAACAGCTAAGAAATAAAAATGCCAAAATAAAAGCAAAACCCCAAGGAGAGGATCAGTAAGTTTCTGCTCCCAAAGTGTGGATTAGGTGCCTCCCATTGGTTCTGATGTGTAGGGAATCTCCTACACATCAGAGTGCACAGTAAGCTTCCATTGCATAGTTCCTTCAAGCTCCCTTTCCAGCCCTGAGCATTGGCTTTGCAGGCAGCTGCCTAAGTTTGTCCCACATGGCACCCTCGTTACTGTACATGTCAAAGACAATCTGATACACACTCTCCATTCCTGCTGATTCTTCTCCCACAGCCACAACACACTGAGGAGAGGAAAAAATAGGGCTTTTTAAAGGCCCCACAAATCTTCCTTTCTGTTTCATCGTGAACTGTTGGGCCGTTCTTTCATCAACTCAATCCTACACACTACTATCAAGTAAATTCCTGTATTTCATCTCGTTGAAATAGTTCGAAACCTATCCCTCAATGGCATTCTCTTATTCCGGCTCAGGCCAGCCCTCAAAGATTGGCACAGACACCCAGCCTCAGTGCCCTCCATCTACTCCTCCAATAAAAGTGGACTTGAGCCCAACAGTTACTTGCTTCTCCCCAAACACTGCTCCTTTCATCCACAGTGCCCTGACTCCTGCTTCCTCCCCTTTCCACCCCCTGCCTTTACCTCTTCTTTTAGTTCTGGTGACCATGTCCATTCCTGAGGTCACCACTACTCTGGCATCTGCTAACAGGGTGGCAGGTCTGCCAACCCACGTGCTCTCTCCCACCTTCTACTGCAAAAGCACTTTCTGATGCCACCAGACTTCTTTTGCTGAGCACAATGTACGGAGTTCCTGCATGTACCAAGTATTCAAACGGCAAATGCCTAAGTACAATACAAAGCACAGGGAGTATATTTTATTTCATTTCCCTCACAGAGTCCTGGTCCCCCACAAACTTCACAGGGCCTTTGCACACTCCAGGTGCTAGGTAAACTTAGTTTACAAGTTGGTATTCGGCATTATTAACATTTATATTTGTATTACTTAGAATCATCCTGCAGAAAAAGCAAGAAAGTCACAATAGCCACAAAATGGTCTCCATGAAGCTTGCTATCATATCAGTGTAAGTCCTTTTGTATCCGATAAATACTTCCTATTTCATGCAAGCTTAATGGCAAATACATTTTCATCTTATAGATAAAAAATGGCCCTTTGTTTCTTCACTACATCTGATCCCCTGGCAATGCAGTCATTTTGTGGAGGACTGATTAGTCTCTAGAAGAAACAGTCCGCTTTGCCACTCATAATGTTTGGTAAAACATTAGCTTAACAGTCCGTTTGATTAATGAGAACATGTCAGTGCAGTGCTACCCTTGAAAGCAGAAAAAGAATGTCTTCGTAGTGCTGTTAGGTTGCAAATACTGGTACCCTTCAAATAATCAATCGACAAATCGCTAACAGGCACACACTCTTGGCTTGCACTGCATTGAGGGCTGTGATGACGCACACAAGACTCTACCCCCACAGGGCTTTCCAGTCCTCTTTCCTTCTTGCCCCAGTGAGATACCCGCGGCGTTAGCCCAGACCACTCAGCTAATGAGAATCGAGGCAAGGCCAGAATCTGGGTCTTCTGACTCTTGAGCCTTCACCCTTGCAACTTTACCACAATGGTTCTCCATTCCGAAAGATTAAGATTCAAGACAGAAAGATAAAAGTAATACGAGGGAGATCAGCTAAGAGATTAATGGTGAGGTACTGGCAGGTTTGAGAAGGGAACTCACCCTGGAAGTCTCCAGCCAGACAAACATGGGAGAAAGGCTGAGAAGGAACAGAGAAAGAATGTCTGTCCCTGGGTGGTGGGAGAACCAGATGGACAAGTAAAGGAAGCCGTGTCTAACTCAGTGCCCTGTGGGAGGCCTAAAATATTAGTTTCTGACCGGTGCAAATTTAAGCTTGGCTGTGGAAATATGAGAGAGCCAGAAAGCCAAAGTGATTTGTTCCCCAACGCTCATTGTTAACTGTTCACCACACTGGCTCCGGAGGCTGAATTTTCTTACCAAAAGCAGTAGCTCTGCCTCAGTTTACCTACTACTCTGAGAATAAAAGTCTATGAGCCTGAGACAATTCCACCCCCCATTGACTCATCACAGTGTAAAATCCTTTTTTTAAAAGATTATTTATTTATTTATTTATTTATTTATTTATTTATTTATTTATTTAAGAGAGAGAGCAAGAGAGCGAGAGAACGCAGAGCAAGAGAGAGAGAACACAAGTGGAGGACGGTGGGCAGAGGGAGAAGTAGGCTCTGCACTGAGCAGGGAGCCCCACGTGGGGCTTGATCCCAGGACTCCGAGGTCATGACCTGAGCCGAAGACAGACGCTTAACTGGCTGAGCCAGCCAGGTGTCCCCCACAGTGTAAAACTCTTAAGTGTGTTACAAGCAGAACAGCAGCTCCTTTCCTGGCAGACAACATGAAAATGGCAGTCTGCATCACTCTTTCCAGCACTTCGGCCTCACCCAGATCTCCAACTGGTTTCAACTTGTAAAAAAGATGCAGTGTTGGGGGGGGGGGGGGGCAGGTGGCCAGCAGATTCAACCTGTTGATGAGTAGTAGTATCTGCACATACCAGTACCTTCCATTCCCAGGGAAGGGCTGACTGACTAAACAAGATTATTAAAATGGTTCTTTATCAGGCAAAGTTTTTTCTTTAAGAAAATAGAGAGGTACAGAGAGACTTAGTGAAAGAGCCACACCCACTTCGAACTGGTTGAAATAAGTCACCACTGGAGTGAGAACAGACTCACACTCATGCCTTACAGCAACCCCCCCCACCCCCACCCCGGGCCCACCACCCAGCCATGAAGGGAACAGTTTCTCCTCTGGCCTTGAAAATATTAATGAATAAAGACTCTTAACTGCCTGACTGGAAAAGCCCATGGAGGGCAAAGCTAGACATTAATGAAATCTGTGCAGCTGTTGAAAAACAATCATTTACATTTAACATAAGAACTGTTTTAAAGATATTTAAGGATTTGTCCTTTTTTAAAAAACTGTATATATTTTTTGTTTTATTGTTTCACTTCAAACACAGGTTAATAAAAACAGTACACGTGAAACAGATTTAACTTCTCCCCGAAAAAGGAAAGTAAAACAAAATTTGCAAAAAGGGTTGAAACAAAGCAAATCCAAAAGTTAACACTTTGCCAACAGCAAGAACAAGTTCTACTGAAATGAATTGAGAACCAGCTCCAGAAAACCCAAATATTAATTCGCACAAACAAACAAATACATGTTGCTACAGGGCTGGTCTGCACAGCCAAATCTGCAATCTGAATATACTCCACCAGTTTTGTGGACACACCCACTTTAGTTTTGTGGACACACCTACTTTAGTTTAAAAGTGGTGTTGATGTGTTACCACAAAACACAGCCCTAGCAACCATGATGAATCAATCAGGAACTGGATGATACAAATGAGGATTTTTAAAAGGAAAATGTGTGGGGGTGGCAGTGGGGAGGGTTGGGTTTCCCCACCAAAACCTTCCCTGTGCAGAGTTCCAGGCCTACAGGGTCAAACTGGAATTTTAAACCAAAAGAGGGGAAAAAAATATGGGAGTGGAATTCATATCCCTCACCCCTCAAAGCATTTTTATTGAACAGAACATTCCTGAAAACACAGACTTTTGTCCTTGGTTTTATGGTCTTGATCAATGCCTGAGTCACAGGGCCAAGTAATCCTGCAGAAATCCTGGACTTGTGCCCAGTGGCCTTGATCAAACTGAGCAGGACGGACACAACAGCACTTGCTCTGGCTCGTCCCTTCTGCAGCCTGATCTGAATCAGTATGTGTTCATTTGCTACCTACAGACCTACGTGGCAGCCTCTTGTTCTCCGAGGTACTCGGTTCCCTGTCATGGGTTTGGAGTGGGTGGAAAGAGACTGGCAGGAAGAATGAAGTCAGTTGGCATGGAACGCTTTCAGGGTTGGGAAATCCAGGCCTTCACATCTACAGCTCAATGTCAATGTTTTATGGCCCACATACTATGTTTCTTTTTTCTTTTTTTTTTTAAGATTTTATTTATTAAAAAAATTTTTTTATTTATTTATTCATAAAAGAGAAAGAGGCAGAGACACAGGCAGAGGGAGAAGCAGGCTCCCTGATGTGGGACTCGATCCCAGGACCCCAGCATCATGACCTGAGACAAAGGCAGATGCTCAACCACTGAGCCACCCAGGTGCCCCTCACATACAGTATTTCTAAGAGGAACCTGGTACCTACAGAAAAAGCCTAAACTCAGCATTCAAGATCTCCCACACTTTGGAATTTACCTACCTTTCCACAAGTATCTCCTCCACAGCCCCCTACATAAGTGCATATGCACACCTGGCATTGCAGGAATGCTGGACTGGTGGTAATTCCTCTCTAAATACACTCAGCATACTTCTACTACTTCTAGGCCCAAATTCTTCCGAGTTCCCCCCTCTGGAAACACTCAATCTTGATCAACTGACATCCTCGGTAGACTTCAGGATACAAAAAATAATGTACTTTTTTCTCCTGCACCTCTTCCTGCTCTATGGTCCTGTCTCTGTGTGTCTGTGAAATGTCAAAAATGAGTATATTAAAGTGGCCTTCCATGTTATCTGCCCACAGGTTTCTGTCACAATCACTTCTGTTTCCTTATAGGTCTGAGTGCAGTAGGCGCCCATTCGCATTTATGGATGGTTTACACACCCTGGGTCTTTCCATTTCATTATGTCTTCTTTTTCAATGCACTCTTGCCCATCATTCTTTCTCTCCCTCAGACTGAACATCCTATTTCCATACATTCTGAGCTGGATGCTTAAGCTGCCAGCAGCTTCCTTACAAATCTTCACAGATCACTTCAGCGGCAGCCTCTTTCTTCTCTTGATATATTCCCACCCCAGTACCCTACTTCTACTGCCAGGACCGCTTGGGTCCTAGCTCTACCCACTGGACAACGTGGAAATGCGACCTACATCTCCTAGGGCACAGAATGCAAGGAAGGAACAGAAAGGAGGAAGAACTTACAAGTGGCCTTGGGACTCCCATTTCCTCTGAGCTATGAGTGTGTTCCCTGGGTGTGGTAGGGAGACAAAGAGCAAGGACTCCAGGTCACAGCCACTCCTCTGATTCAGAACTTTCCACACAGAACCTAGGATTAGAACTCAGACTACTTGGATATACTGACTTCTCCCTGACATGACTGAGCACAGATGTCTTTAAGCTTCAGGGTGTACCCTAGAAGGGAGATTCAGAGGTAATCTCAGTGGAACCACCCAAAACAAGCCGGAGCATCTCCTGACCCCTACTGCTGACCTGCCTCCCAACAAAGTAGACGGAGACTGCCTCTGGCAACAGAAGGAAGAGCATACCAGTAAAGGAGTGGAAAGAATTTTTTAAAAGAATCAGAATTTCCTGATGTAGCCTCCAACTAGAATGGGGTGAGGCACTAGGGAAAATGAGGGAGGTAGATTCCCATGTGCAAAAAAAAAAAAAAAAATTAGAGAGAGAGAGAGAGAAAGAGAAGCATTCCATTTCTATTTAATTCTTATGATCAAATCCGGAAGGCAGGTTAAGTAACAATAATTTAAAAAAATACTACCACAAGGCAGGCTAAATATGACACTCAGGTTTGTGGAACAGCTAGACTAAGGGGGGGAAATGAGCCCCTGCTAAGTTTGGAAACTAAATATTAATTTGGGAAAATGTAAAGTTCAGAATCCAATTACTGTCTACACAATTCACTTACTTTGTCTATTATTTTCTCTCCCCACCAGACTTGAAAGTCTCAAGAGCAGGGTTTTTTTGTTCTGGTTTGTTTGTTTTTTCAGTCTCTTTTGTTCACTCTTGCATACCCAGTACCTTTATCTGTGAGTAGAACATGAAAAGATGCTTAATAAGTATCATGGAATGAATGGATGTTCAAAGCAGCCCAGTAGAGACTGGGACACAGCCACTCTTCATTAACAAAAAAATGCCTCAGCCGGCCCACAGCCCTGCACAAGGCTCATGGGTGTGTTAGTGCAAGATTCTAGGCCCAATGGTGCAGGAAGAGCCTACAGCCCTCAAGATCAATACCAATTATAGAAGGATACCTACCTTGCCAGGAAAACTACTTAAATCAGAAATTAGTCAGGAAACTAATGGCCATGCCAGCCAGCCTAATGTCAGTCAATACGGTACTTTAATAGCTCAAAGACACAAGATGTTAAAAACTGAGACGCAATCCAAGAATAAGCACCTAATCAAAGCCCGTGAGTAAGCAGTATTTCCTGGGCATTTGCCACAGGCAGGCCATTTGGCACTGCAGGAAATTACAAAATCCATGAGGTCTCCAAATCATAAACCCTCAACTAAAAAGAAAAGCACATTGATGGTCACATCCTCGCACTACAGATGTTGGTTGATGGATACTTTCGGAGAAACCCTTGAAGCTTTTGGGTAACAGAGGGACTCAGAAGAAGGGAGGGAAGTGCTAAACGGGACTGTCTTAACGCCACTGGCCAGAGGACTCCTCTCCCAAGTTTGCTTCTCTGAAGCTGGCCTCATCGGAGATCTTCCTTCACAATGCCTGAATGTCATAATTATGTGGCTCCTTAATTCCGAGGCCTCTAATTTCATACAGCACAGATCTGTTTAGGTTAACAAGGTTTTCTTGGGTTTTTAAATAACACAACTCTTTTGTGTTGCTGAGGACCACCAACCTTCTTAACTTAATGAATATTGATTCTATTTGCTGGTCTCTAGCTGAGTGTAAGTGCACCAAAGTGAAAAGGAGGAAGGATGGCCGCAGAACTGGATAAGCCTAATGGCTTTCCTAATAGGTCAGAGAAGAGGGATGCTAAGGTCACAGGAGGAAGGTGGAAAAACAAGGGGGGCGGGGGCAAAGATACAAGTTTCCAATTAATTAATCTGGCCAACCTTAAAACTAGGAAAGTTCCAGAATAATATTTCAGTGATGTATTCTTCCTACCCACATATCCTCCTCCTTTATCCTCCCGCCTTTCCTCCCTACCTTTACCCCCCAACCCCCAAATTAAGCATGTATTATCAAGGCAATACTTAGATACAGAGCCTTTTGAGTGGAGGGTCCTGGGCTAACCTGGGAACCTAACCACCTTTGTAACATTATTGCTTCGGTGAGAAAGTACGTCCTGCATTCCAAACCACCAAGCTCCAGACAGGGCAGCCCGCAGTTTTGGACAGAAGCCATCAGTAAAGTAGGTCTGAGCTGGGGCGGGGGACTCCCAGACTCTAGGATCTCAAAGCTCTAGGGTAAAGGCCCCAGTGGGCGCCCAGGGGGCCGCCGCTCTCTGACACATTCAGAATCCCCATAGTTTTGCAAAGGTAAATCAACACAAAAGCGACAACGTGCGTGGGCATGTGCATGGCACCTCGTGCGTCCAGTGTGCTTTACAGATTTATTCTTGAATGAACATGGTTTCTGAGATCTTCCATAATACCTGTGTAGGTGGAGGCAAGCTCAGGTACCCCTGAGCCACTGTCACAGGGGAGACGGACCTCCTCCTACCTTCTCAACAGCCAGGTAGTTGGTTGATGGGGCCCAAGGGCTGAGCCGCGCTGCGCGGAGCAGCCCGGGGGCCACGCCCTGCCCTGACCCGGGTCCCGGACTCGCTGCGGCACCATCGGGGACTCACAGTCACTGACATCCCCTCCCTCCTCCCTCCCCTCCCCGCACCTGGGGGACACTTCCTTCCTGACGCGAAACATGGTCTACGAGTGGGAAACTCTCCAGATTACAAGGAAATCAGAAGTCGCTCTCCGACAAGGTAACCTAGACGGAGGAGCACGAGCGGAGGGTTTCTCGGCTTTGCTGTGTCCCTGGGGAGCGGCCTTGCCCCCGCACACCCCCCTCATCCACGCCCCACTGCTTCCCTCCAGCCGGTCGGTTGGAATTCCACAAACCCCCGGGGCTTGGGTTCGAGGTGAATGTTTTTGTTTTCTGTTTTGTTTTGTTTTTTGTTTTTCAAATAAAGTGACCTCAGGCTGATGGAGGTCACTTTCTAGAAGGCTGTTGAGCTCCTGGTAAGCGTGGAGGGAGCTGCCGGGCAGCCACACCCTGCGCCCTGCGGCGCCCCAGCGCCCGGGCCCCCCGCTCCCCCCCGCTCCCCTCCGCTGCGCCCCGCTCCCCGGGAGCACTCCGGGGGATGCCCGACCCCCGACCCGGGGCGCCGCTGCTCCCCTGCGCACCTGGCCACGGCGCCGCTCCCCGCGGAGCCCCGCGGCCCCTCCGTGCCCCGCGGCCCCAGGCCCCTGCGCCCCGGCCCGCTGCGCCCCGGCCCGCTGCTCCCCGCCCCGCGGCCAGGCCGGAGGGCGGGGCGCTCCCCGCTTACCTGGGCCGGGCGCCGAGAGCCGCGAGCGTCCCCGGGTGCAGAGCGGCGCCGGCTGCCCTGGGTGGGGCTCTTATAGCCGCCACAGCCTCCCGCAGCGCGCGAGGCCCGCCCCGCCCCGCCCCCCGCCCCCCGCCGGCTCCCACCCGAGCCCGGTGACTCACCCCGCCCGGCCCGGGGCGGCCTCGCCCTGGAGGCCCCGCGCCCAGCCCCCCGCGCCCTCCCGCGCCCGCCCGAGGCGTCCCGGGCCGCGGCCGGCCCCTCCCCCCGCCCTTCCTCCAGCGCGCTCCTGGCGCCACGTCGAGTTCTCAGCCCTGACTGGGGCGAGGGGACGAGCAAGGCCTCAGGGACGCGGGGCTGCGATAAGTCGCTTTTCTTTTGTTTTGAGGCGTCAATGCAGTGGAAGAAGGAATTGTTCCAAGACACGTAAATCGAGACTCCCCGGTGCCGTCTGCAAACGTAGCAGCGTAAGCCCGGACCTGCAGGCCCCGGGCGGGGAGGGGGGCGGGGGGCGGGGGGAGGGGCGGGGGGCGGCCCCCGGGGCCTGCCCTGCAAAGCCTGGCTCGCCGGGGCCTCGCCGCGCACAGCCAGGCCCGGGGCCGGAGTTGGGACGAGAGGAACCGGAGCCAGGCCCAGGCCCAGGCCCCTACCCCCACCCCCGCCCCGGGGTTGGGAGCCCGTTTTCCCCAGCGCGGTCCTCTCCCTTTCTGGCCACGCCTCCGGGCCTGGGCTCCCCCGCGGGCCGGCCGGGGTGCGGCTGGGTGGGGCCGGCGGCTCCGAGCCGCGAGTCCAACGAAGAAGTTTCCTCTTCTCCCCTAACTGCCATCTCTCTCTCTCTCCCTCTCTCTCTCCCTCTCTCTCTCTCTCTCTCCCTCTCTCCCTCTCTCTCTCTCTCTCTCTCCCTCTCTCTCCCTCTCTCTCTCTCTCCCTCTCGCAGCTCCCTCCGCTGTTCTGCACCTTTCAGGCGCTTCACCGAGCTCTTCTCCTACTCCTGATGCTTCTGTCTTTCACTCTTTCCACCGATCTTACGGTCTGTTTTCTAGCTGAGAACCGTTTCACTCCAGAGAACCATAAAATTAAAGCTGAGTCAAAGGACATTGGTTGCCACGCTCAGGATCACCAAACCAGCTGGCCACAAAGGGAGTCCCTGGACACTCATCCCTGAGCTGTTACCAAGCTCATTCACTGGTATGGACACGTGATAGGCCCTATCAAGGGCACATAGAAAATAAACCCGCTCTTATGATACAATTTCTGATTTACATTAAAAAAAGAAAAGATTTTAAGTAATCTCTACACCCCACCTGGGCTGGAACACACCACCCCAAAATCAAGCAGTACTGGTTCCACCAACTGAGCCAGCCAGGAAATCCCTGTTTTAAAATTTATAGCTCCTCAGTTTAGGGTGAAAGCCTTACAGGCAGAAATCGTGTTTATATGCCTACTCCTCTGAACATTCTGGAACAGAAGGAGAACACAGGCAGACTATAATGGCGGACAGGAGCCAGCCTTCCTTCTATTCCTTTCAGGGCAGGGTGCACAGCCTCTTATTGCTATTTGGGTGTGGTGGGCCCTCGACAGAAGGTTAAGATTTAATTCAAATCATACGGAATGCATAAAAGTCACCAAGTCTCCAAAAGACTGTTTTTTTTTTTTAATTTATCTTGAGACTCCAGCAAACTTAAACATACGGATCTGTGCAATAGCCAGTTTGCTTCAAGCTCCAGAAATTTACACCGATGTTATAAAAATGAAGTTATTAGAAGTCATGGTTTGCTATCTGAGGAATGTGGAGCCAATTCTGGCAGTATAAAGGAACTTTTTAATCTCTTGGTGCAAAGATTCTCTTTTTTCCTTTCTCTCCCCCCCCCCCCCCCATAGCTGGGGAGAATGTTTACTACAATGGATGTGAGATTACTACTACTACTGTTGTGCACACTGTCCTCTGAAGCCTCTATTTTATTCACACTTTGCCATATCTGAACACTGCTAATAGTAACTAGCTAGCAATGATAAGCCATCACAAAAATTATAGAATAGAATCATTCAGAGTAATAGAATGTTAGAGCAGAGAGAGGTTTTAAGACTAACTCGTCTAATCCTTAATTTTTATAGATGAAGCTAGAACCCAAATAAAGTTCTCTGCCCAGTCCAGAGATTAAATAATGCACTCAAGTTACTTAATGTAACAAGTTCCCATTAAAACTTAGTGGTTAAAACATACATAACCATTTATTTGCTCATGATTTTGCAATCTGGACAGGATTCAGTTGGGACAGCTTGACTGTTCCACATGATGTTGGGTGGGGCAGCTCAAATGGGGTTGGAGGATCAGAAGTGGTTTAACCCATTTGTGTAGTGTCTTAGCTGGGTTGCTAGAATGTCTGAGAGCAGGCTAGGTCTCCTGTCCCACTGGTCTCTCATCCTCCAGCTCTTCATCACTACACCAGGGTAGTAATGGTGTGGCTTTTCAAGAAGCAAAGCCTGAAGCTACCAGAGCTCGTAGCTTGTAGGTTACACAAAAACAGTGACAGGCTAGATTGAATTTATGGGTTATAGTGTGCTGACCCTTGCTTCAATCTATTGTCTGATCAGTTTTGGGCTTTGCCCTCTGGCCTCTTCACTACACTGTCTGAAAGGTCTTTCCTTTTCCTTAAGAATGGCCCATATTTGTAGCTGAGTAGCTTTCTCAACCTGCTTCCTGCCAGTAGAAACTCAAAGGTCCAGAAACTCCACTTTGTTGTGTTTCTGTGTCCAAGAAAGCTGGCAATTCTTTCATTAATACAATTATCTTTTTTTTAATAATAAATTTATTTTTTATTGGTGTTCAATTTGCCAACATACAGAATAACACCCAGTGCTCATCCCGACAAGTGCCCCCCTCAGTGCCCGTCACCCATTCACCCCCACCCCCCGCCCTCCTCCCCTTCCACCACCCCTAGTTCGTTTCCCAGAGTTAGGAGTCTTCGTGTTCTGTCTCCCTTTCTGATATTTCCTACCCATTTCTTCTCCCTTCCCTTCTATTCCCTTTCACTATTATTTATATTCCCCAAATGAATGAGAACATATAATGTTTGTCCTTCTCCGATTGACTTACTTCACTCAGCATAATACCCTCCAGTTCCATCCACGTTGAAGCAAATGGTGGGTATTTGTCGTTTCTAGACCACATCTTTATCCATTCATCTTTCGATGGACACCGAGGTTCCTTCCACAGTTTGGCTATTGTGGACATTGCTGCTATAAACATCAGGGTGCAGGTGCAGGTGTCCCAGCATCTGTATCTTTGGGGTAAATCCCCAACAGTGCAATTGCTGGGTCATAGGGCAGGTCTATTTTTAACTCTTTGAGGAACCTCCACACAGTTTTCCAGAGTGGCTGCACCAGTTCACATTCCCACCAACAGTGTAAGAGGGTTTCCCTTTCTCCACATCCTCTCCAACATTTGTGGTTTCCTGCCTTGTTAATTTTCCCCATTCTCACTGGTGTGAGGTGGTATCTCATTTGTATTTCCCTGATGGCAAATTGGGACTTCATCAAGATAAGAAGCTTTTGCACAGCAAAGGATACAGTCAACAAAACTCAAAGACAACCTACAGAATGGGAGAAGATATTTGCAAATGACGTATCAGATAAAGGGCTAGTTTCCAAGATCTATAAAGAACTTCTTAAACTCAACACCAAAGAAACAAACAATCCAATCATGAAATGGGCAAAAGACATGAACAGAAATCTCACAGAAGAAGACATAGACATGGCCAACACGCACATGAGAAAATGCTCTGCATTACTTGCCAACGATTATCTTTTTTAAAAATACAATTATCTTTAAAACTGTGGATTTTCTATAAATCTTATTGAGGTTCATTCTGTGCTCCAATAATTTATAACCAATACAATTTTCTCAAAAACATCACGGGTTTTCTGTAAATCTTAATGATGTTTAACTCCATGCTCCAAAATTCACAGGTATTATTCTTTCTAAAAACAGACTTCTCTACTTTGTGCTTATCAGGCTAGAACAATGCACCTAAGATTCCGCGCGAAGACCTGAGATGGGTTCAGAGTACCACACTAAATCTCTCTGGAATCTTTTTTTTTTTTTTTTTTTAAGATTTATTTATTTGAGAGAGAGAGAGAGAGAGAGCTCACAAGTGTGGGGGAGGGGCAGAGGAAGAGGGAAAGAAAATCTCTAGCAGACCCTGTGCTGAGCCTGGAGACCAACAACACTGGGCTGGACCTCACAACCCATGAGATCACTTACCCCGCCAAAATCAAGAGTCAGATGCTTAACCTACTAAGCCATCCAGGCGCCCCTCTCTTGAATCTTAAAAATAAAAAAAGGTTTTATAGTCACACATAAATTGATCTTTATTCTGAGGCCATTTCTTACTTTGTAAATCTTACTGCCTAACAATTCTGCTCAAAAACCAAACAGCTTTCTTTAGTGCATTTTTCTCCTCTTATACTTTATCATAAGCAGTTAAATAAAGATCATTGGCATTTTCAGGATTCTGCCTAGAAATCTCCTTGGCTAGATTCAGAGTTCACTGGGCATATTTTCTGTCATTCATGTTACCACAGGCAACGGTAATGTCAAACATTTTGCCAATACATAACCTAGGTTGCCGCTTCTCCAACCTCCTACAGCAATTTCCTCCACCCTTTCAACAAAACTAAAAGACAACCTACAGAATGGGAGAAGAGAGTGGATAACCAGAGAGTGGATACTGCCTACAGTTGAGTCAATGTCACATATTTTAGGGTTTTCATTAGAGCAACAATCCACATCTGGGTACTAATTTGTTTCAGTTACTATTATTAGGAAATAAACTACCTCCAAATCTTAGAGGCTTAAAACAACAACTACCAAGTTGTTCATGATTCTACAAAGGGGAGAGTTCACTGGGTCAGCTCATCGCTGGTCTATTTAGCATTGGCTAGGGATACCCAAATAGAGTCTGGAAGAGCCAAAAGTTCCTCTCTGTAGCAAGGTGGTTGATAGTTTTCAGGAATGAAAATGGAAGCTGCCAGGTCCAGAACTGGAACATTATTAGTTTTCTGTATTCTACTGGTCAAAGCAAGTCATTTAACCTAGATTCAAGAGAACGGGAAATAGATTCCACTTGTTCATAAAGGAAGTGACATATATTGACATGAGTGGAAGGAATTGTTGGCAACCACTTGTACAGACAATCTACTGCCACACAATCCTTAAACTAGTAAGAGACACATCTGAGGCTGGAATATATTTTTCTGCCTCAAATCACTGCTTTTTTCATCACACCATATTTTTCACATACCATCTTTGGTTTGGTGAGATACAGGATGGCCCCAACTCCTCTACATTATATGGTTTACACTCTTTCTAGCCATAAAGCTGTTATATCTTTGAGCCTTGATATGTCTTGTATTTGAAGATTTGGCCAAAAAAAAAACAAAAAAACAAAACAAAAAAAAAAAAGATTTGGCCAGAAGAGGACAAAAGACTATAAAATCCAACATCCAAATAATAGGACCTCTAGAAAGAAAAAAACAGGCAAAACTAGGGGAATAAAATCATCAAGAAATAACTGAAGACAATTTTCTAGAACTGACGGCCGTGAGTTTTTAGATTGAAAAATCCACAATAGATAGAACCGACAAACCAACCCAAGGCACATAACCATGAAATTTAAAAACACTGGATGCAAACAGGGAGTTCCTAAAAGATTCCAGAGATTTTAAAAGGTCATACATGAAGGGTAAGAAATAAGAATGGCATTATACTCAACACTCAGATCTTAGTTTCTAAATACCATTCTCCAGTAAATGAAACAGTTCTCCTAGGAGAAAAGATTGGTTCCAGAAATGGAGGGAGAGGAAATACATGGTGAGCTCTGTGCTAAACAACTTATCAAAAGACACAAAGCCAATTTGAAGGGGCCTCTCCTGGTTAAATTTTGGGATAATCTGAGCATCACATTGAATAATGATAGGAATTGATTATATTACACTGAATTATCTAAACTGCTAGTTTAAAAAATACACAAAAGATGGGATAAGGAGAGCTCTTATTTACAGAGGAATGCCAACTTATAAATGTATCAAGAAAGAAATATAAAGTCATTATTTTGCAAGTTGAATTCCATCCCCATCCAAACTATAAATCAAGGATGTGTATGAATAAACATTTTTCAAAAATGTAGTGTATCCCTACACACTCTGTGAGTTTCCTAAGGCTGCCATAACAAATTACCATAATCCTCATGACTTAATACAAGAAAAATGTATTCTCTTATAATTCTAGAGGCCAGAAGTATGAAATCAAAGCATCAGCAAGGCCATACTCCCTCCAGAAGCTCTTAGAGAAAAGCCCTTTCTTGTCCCTTCCAGTTTCTAGTAACTATCAATGTTCCTTGTGGCCGCATCACTCCAGTCTTTCCCAATCTTCACATGGCCTTCTTCTCTGTTTCTATGCCTTCTTTTCTTCCATCTCTTATAAGGACACTTATCATTGGATTTTGGACCAACCTGGTTCCAAATTGAGGATGCTTTCATTTTGAGATCTGCAACTTAATTACATCTGCAAAGACTCTTTTTTCAAGATGAGGAAATAATCAGAGATTCTGAGGCTTAGGACATGGACACATAATTTGAGGATCACCACTCATCCCATTACACATCCCACACCCTTTTTAAGGAGGCTCTTGAATGATAGGCTCCACCAAAACTAGAGAATAAAGCAAAAATAGGAAGCACTGGATCTAGAAAACTGAGGATTTGATACACAATAAGTAAACAGAATTCTCAGAAAGATGGGGGAGAGAGAACAGAAAACAGCTGTGCAGCAGGTACAGAGAGCACCTGGTCTAGGTTGGAGAGGAGAGCTGATGGCTCTAGCAAGAATGCCTCAAAGGAGTTAGAGGAAGCAAGTAATTCATGTGTTTGAAGACATTGAGAAAAAATGAACAGCTTTACTGAATGGTTTGGGAATGAATTAGTGAGAGCGTCAAGAAAAAAAACTATCAAATGAAAAGCTCTGGGAAAACAAAAAACAATTGTATTTTATTGAATGTTTTCCTCACCTCAAAACTCATATATTTATACCTAATCTTCCATGTGAAGGTATTTGGAGGTGGGGTATTTGAGAAATGATTAGGAAGTGAAAGCAGAGCCCTCTCATAGGATCAGTGTCCTTATAAAATAGGCTGCACAGGGCTCCCTCACCCTTCCTCCATGTGAAAAGTTACAGTGAAAAGACAGCTATGTATGAACTAGGAAGTGGGTTCTCAGTCAGACCTTGATCCTGGACTTTCTAGTCTCCAGAACTGTGAGAAGAAAAAAAATTCTGTTGTTTAAGGGGATCCCTGGGTGGCTCAGCGGTTTAGCGCCTGCCTTTGACCCAGGACATGATCCTGGGATCAAGTGTCACATCAGGGTCCCTGCATGAAGCCTGCTTCTCCCTCTGCCTGTGTCTCTGCCTCTGTGTGTGTGTGTGTGTGTGTGTGTCTCATGAATAGATAAATAAATAAAATCTTTTTAAAAAAAATTAAAAATAAATAAATTTCTGTTGTTTTATAAGCCATGCAATCTATGGTAGTCTGTTGTAGCAGCCTGAACTAAAACGTATTATATTCTCTATAAATAATCACAATAATATTTCCGATCCCATATGCTCTGTTAGAACCTTGCTACTTCTCCATCAAGAGGAAGAGTGTATCCCCACATCCCATGACTCCTTGTGAAATATTTGGCCAATATACTACTGTGGGAATCACTCTGTGTGACTTCTGAGGCTACATCATGAATGCATTTCTACCTTTTTTAGGTAGAATCAAGCCTTGGAGTCAAGCCATCATGCCATGAGGAAGCCCAAGAAGTAACCTATAGAGTTTCATGTGAAGATGAACAGCTGACAGTACCAACTTGCCAGCTATGCAAGCTCTCTTGAGAGTGGACCATCCAGTCTCCAGTTGAGCCATCTCAGCTGAAGCTGCGTGGCACAGAGACAAGCCATCCCCAAAATGCAAGAAAATGAGGGACTTTGACTAGAAAACCTTCAAGTTCTCTTTTAGGTCTAAAAATCCTTAATAAGCAAATGTAGATTTAATTAACCAATTAATTAACATTAATTGTGTATAAACACATGGATATTACTAGACATATACAGGTTTTATCTACGCATTAAAACAGGTTTAGTAGGGGAAACTGATGGCTCAGTTGGTTAAGTGCCTGCCTTCTGCTCAGGTCGTGATCCCAGGGTCCTGAGATCGAGCTCCAGGTTGGGCTCAGTAGGGAGTCTGCTTCTTTCTCCTCCTCTCTCTCTCACTCTTTCTCAAATAAATAAATTCTTAAAAAAATAAAACAGGCATAAAAGATTTTCTAAATGGAAGTACTTTGACAAAATGTTATCTCTCTACAAGTAGATAAGTAGATTATTTTTTTAAAAGATTTTATTTATTTATTCATGAGAGACAGAGAGAGAGAGAGAGAGAGAGAGAGAGGCACAGACAGAGCAGAGGGAGAAGCAGGCTCCATGCAGGGAGCCTGACATGAGATTTGATTCTGGGTCTCCAGGATCACACCCTGGGCTGAAGGCGGCACTAAACCACTGAGCCACTCGGGCTCCCCCTCAGTAGATCATTTTTATCAAATATGATTGACCTTCTTCTTTCTCTACTTTCTATTTTTGTCCAAATTGGGAATACTACTCCTTGTGTAACTGCATATATCCATATAATGTTGTTGCTTTAGTTCATACTCTTTGGATCATGGGATCCCAGCATGCTTTTAGTCCCTAGTAATCTAGGGACTAAAATGTATAGCTATGATTGAGAAATATCTCTGTATTTATTTTTTTAAATAGATTTTATTTATTCATGAGAGACAGAGAGAGAGAGAGAGAGAGAGGCAGAGACACAGGCAGGGGGAGAAGCAGGCTCCATGCAGGGAGCCCAATGTGGGACTCGATCTCAGGACTCCAAGGACTCCAGGATCACGGCCTGGGCCAAAGGCAGGCGCTAAACTGCTGAGCCACCCAGGCGTCCCAAGAAATATCACTTTAAAGTAAAATGTCTATACTACCCAAAGCAATCTACACATTTTTTTAAGCAATCTACACATTTAATTCAATCCATATCAAAATACCACCAGCATTTTTCAGAGCTAGAACAAAAAATGCTAAAATTTGTATGGAACCACAAAGACCCCAAATAGCCAAAGCAATTCTGAAAAAGAAAAACGAAACTGGAAGCCTCATGATTCTGGATTTTAAGGTATATTACAAAGCTGTAGGCATCAAGATAGTATGGTACATGCACACAAAACAGACACATGAATCAATGGAACAGAATAGAGAACCCAGGAATGGACCCACAACTATATGGTCAACTCATCTTCAACAAAGCAGGAAAGAATATCCAATGGAAAAAAGATAGTCTCTTCAACAAATGGTATTGTGAAAATTAGCCACATGAAGAAGAATGAAACTTGATCCCTTTCTTATATAATACACAAAAATAAATTCAAAATGGATGAAACACCTAAATGTGAGACAAGAAACCATCAAAATCCTAGAGGAGAACACAGGCAGCAACCTCTTTGACCTCAGCCATAGCAATTTCTTATTAAACATGTCAATGGAGACAAGGGAAACAAAGGCAAAAATGAACTTGGGACTTCATCAAGTTAAAAAGCTTCTGTGCAGAAAAGGAAATAGTCAACAAAACTAAAAGGCAGCCTACAGAATGGGAGAAGATATTTGCAAATGATATATATGATAAAGGGTTAATATCCAAAATCCACAAAGATTTTACCAATATCAACACCGAAAAACCAAATAGTCCAGGTAAGAAATGGGCAGAAGACATGAATATACACTTTTCCAAAGAAAACATCCAGATAGCTAACAGACACAGGAAAAGATGCTCAACGTCACTCATGATCAGGGAAACACAAATCAAAACCACAATGAGCTATCCCCTCACACCTGTCAGCATGGTTAAAATTAACAACACAAGAAACAACAGGTGTTGGCAAGAATAGAGAGAAAGGGGGAACCCTCTTGCACTGTTGGTGGGAATATAAATTGGTGCAGCCACCCTGGAGAACAGTTTGAAGGTTTCTCAAAAAGTTAAAATAGAACTACCCTGTGATCTAGCAATTGCACTACTAGGTATTAACCCAAAGGATACAAAAATACAAATTCAAAGGGGTATATGCACCCTGTTGTTTTTAGCAACATTATCAACAATAGCCAAAACTATGGAAAGAGCCCAAACGTCCACTGACTGAATGGATAAAGAAGATGTAGTAGGGTGCCTGGGTGGCTCAGTCAATTAAGTGTCTGCCTTTGGCTCAGGTCATAATCCCAGCATCCTGGGATTAAGCCCTGCTGAACAGGGAGCTTACTTCTTCCTCTCCCTCTCCCTGCTGTTCTCACTGCTTATGTTCTTTCTCTGTCAAATAAATAAATAAAATCTTTTAAAAAAGAAAATGTGATATATATATGATACATTATATATATATACATATATACATATATATATAATGGAATAGTTGGTCATCTAAAAGAATGAAATCTTGCCATTTGCAACAACGAGAATGGAGCTAGAGTGTATTATGCTAAGTGAAATAAGTAAGTCAGAGAAAGACAAATGCCATATGGTCTCACTCATATGTGGAATTTAAGAAAGAAAACAAATGAACATATGGGTAAGGGGAAAGTAAAAAAGGAGAGAGGGAAAGAAGCCATAAGTGGCTCTTAATGTCAGAGAACAAACTTAGAGTTGATGAAGGATAGTGGGTGGAGGATGGGCTAGATGGGCGAATGGGTATTAAAAGGGCACTTCTCGAGATGAGCATTGTGTGTTGTATGTAAGTGATGGACCATTGAATTCTACTCCAGAAACCAATATTGCACTATATGTTAACTAACAAAATTTAAATAACAATAAAATGAGGAAAAAATAAATGAGTCTGTGTAGAATATTATCAACATAAAAATAATAGAAAACTGTTGATTTTTCAAATGCTGCAAAGGAATTTATGTTTCTGATAAGTGAACCTGTGATATACTCAGGTAACTAGGTAAGAGGATTTACACTGGGGACACATGTATGCAGATGCTGTCACTATTGATAGGGTACAAATATTCTCCATTCTGTAAGAGGACATTAGCAAAGAGCAAGCAGTATGGGGCCAGTTTTGTACCCCAAGAGGCAGCAGTGGTGCAGGATGCTATGGGAGGACATCAGAAGTGGGGGAGATCTAAGCTAGATACCAAGGGAAGGGCAAAGGACACCAGAACTCCAAAGGACAAGAGCAGACTCTGGACAGGAGATGAAGCCAAGGTGTGGCAGCTGGAACCACACAGAAGCAAGCAGAAGAGAATCAAGGAGTGTGGTAGACAGGCTGCAGGTGGAGCTGAAGTGGCATCTGCCTACCTCTGTGGTCCAAGGACATGTGGTACCTGAACGTCAGGCTTGGCTGACATGAAGAGCAGGCACTTCTGTGCCTAAATCATCTGTGCCATTTCTTCAAACAACACAAGAGAGGAGGAGGAAGAGAGGAAGACAATAGAAGACAGCACTGTGAGGGAGGACACTGGGTGATCATGACACAGAAAGAAAAGGATCCAGAGGCCTCTACTCCTGACCTGGGCATATCTGTAATCTCTTACCAACTCCATCCCAGTTTCTGCATCTCGGAACTGCACGTGTTAGCCCAGATCATCTGTAAGTTCTTTGCTAGCTCTTAAATTTGTAACGTCTTGCTAAAACAGAGTTTTTTTTCAGACTCCATTGAAACCATCTTTGGGACATTCATAATCCAACTATATTACTCGGGCAGTACAATCCTAGTTCAACTCCTTCATCTTTGGCATCTGGTGTTCCTGGGGACCTTGAAAAGAATTCCTGATTGCGTCCTAATAGGGTAGAGTTCAGGATGCTGTTAGAAGCAAAAGACAAACAGATGGGTCAGCTGCACTAATCAGCTCTAGTTGCTATTTTTCCTTTTCTCTTTTTAAATGAGAGGTTAGTCTTCCCCAAATCCCAAGGCTCCACTCCCTAATTTGGAGATGAACCAGATGACTTCACTGGTCTTTCCCTTCTCTGGTTTCTATGATTCACCAGCTATAGCAACTAGGGTGGGGTAAAGAAAACAATTCTAATATTCAGGTTATGTTGTAGCTCAAAAGGAAGGAATCTGAGAAAAACTGTTAAGATTATAAGAGAATGAAAAAAATATGCCTCACTCCTAACTCAGAAATTGTTCCCAGGAGGTGTCTCTACATCCAGTGTCCTTGTCTTTCCTCTTTAAATATCAATTACATGAACATTTTTGTTCATCAAATGTTTTACACATCTTTTTCTATGAAATTGGTAAAATTGCCTAATGTAGTACAGATAAATGCCTAGTTGGTTTTTATCACCTATGTCTCTGAAAAAGCTGGCAGTATAATTATAAAAATCAAGGAACTCTCAAGACAAATACACTCAATTTAACAAACACTGAATATTCACCATATGCCAGGTACCCGGGTAGGACTGTATAGCAGATGCCTAAAAGGCAAAAACATGGAAACACTGACCTCAAGGTCTAAGAGAGTTAAATAAGTAATTATAATTCCACAATGTATCAGAAATCAAAGTGCAAGAGAGCCCAGTAAAAGAATGACTAATTCTGTCAAGGGCAGTTAACCACCAGAGAAAGGAAGTAAGAAATTCTGCTTGGCTAATGCATTCAGTTACTCATAGTTATTTGAAGTCATTGTGGGGAGGAAATGTAACATATACCAATGTATCCTGTATCTGTGGACAGTGTCAATGTAGAGGCGTGACTGTGTCTGTGTTTTTTTAAACGATTCTGGTATAAAAACAGGTAAAGAGGGCAGCCCCGGTGGTTCAGCGGTTTAGCGCCGCCTTCAGCCCACGGCCTGATCCTGGAGACCCGGGATCAAGTCCCATGTTGGCTCCCTGCATGGAGCCTGCTTCTCCCTCTGCCTGTGTCTCTGCCTTTCTATCTGTGTGTCTCTCATGAATAAATAAATTAAAAAAAAAAAACAGGTAAAGAGGAATAGTCACTGGAGAAGAAAAAAAAAATATATATATATATATTTATTTGGTTAATCCCACTCGTGTGAAATTTTGAAAATATTTTTGGAACTCCTCTACTTATTTCCCTCAGAGCGTAAGGTAAATCTTGGTCAACTGAGAGGAGTTCTAAACAACAGCTAAGGGTCATTCTGAGCCAAGGCTCACGACTAAGTGGGCAGAGGATAGTAGGAATTTCAGCCGAGGTTTAAATACATGAAGCCATGATTAGGCCCTCATTTGATTATATTGTTTGATGGAATCAGCAATATTGATTTTCTGGTTTTAAGGAAGTCTGATCATTCTGATATGATGTCTAAAGTGGATATCTATCAGTTAAATAAAGTTTTCAGAGCTCCTGAGATACTAAATATTCACAATCATGTAATACAATTTAAAAGGTACTTTTTTGGCAAAAATATCCAAAAATACAGTGGACTGAAATATAATCTTCAATAATGACAAACTTATGGATGAGATACTTATATATCAAAAACTTTCAAAAACTAATACTCCATGTGCAAGAAAACAGGAAAATAAGTTGGTTACAGTTTCCAATGAATGACGTCAGCATCATGTAAGTCTCTATCAAAATGGATTCAGTTAACACCATCAGTCCCTCTTCTTCCAGAGCCAGTGGCATTGTTGAGTATTCTGGATAGGTGGGGCAAACTTAGACATGTCCCCGGATAGCTGAAGAGGAAAAAAGAAAAGGCACAGAGTGAGTGGATGCAGTCTCTCTAGAGACCCTTGACAGCCACTCCTCAGAAAGGTTGACCACTCTCCTAGAGGGGGCGTTATTCTTCTTTCATAAACAGAAATCCATTCTCCGGATCATTACCTTTTTTTTTTTTTTTTTTTAAGATTTTATTTTTTCACTCATGAGAGACAGAGAGAGAGGCAGGCTCCCTGTGGGGAGCCCAATGCAGGGCTTGATCCCGGCACTCGAGGATTATGACTTGAGCTCAAGGTAGATGCTCAACCACTGAGCCACCCAGGCATCCCTAACATTACTTCTGTTACTTCTGTTAGTCTTTTAATAAATTAGTCTGCTAGTAAGTTATGTACATAATAAAATTACCTGCCCTGTCTTGTGGGAAAAAAAAAATACACGAAGCCATCATGCCCTTTTCAGATGTCAAATTGAGAGGGAAGGAGGGGCAGGCGGTATGGCCTGAGACCCACATGGGCTGGCAATGCTGGTCTAAATATTTTGTTTTAACTGGGTAAGCCAGTTTTATCATTCAAGGCTGTAGTATTCAAACTTTTAAACATTAACGTAATCATCACACAAACATTAAAACATTCTGGGGAGGAGCTCTTGGCATAAATTAGTCTGACCCTTCAAGTTTCTGAAGGGAGGGCAACTTAGGTTTCAGTTTGAGTTTCTGGGCTCAGCTACTTGGCTCATTTTATTTTTCCTTCTTATACCCCAGAGTCCAAGTTTTAAAAGGTTAGGAAAGAGACCAACTAGGTAAAAGTGACATTTAAAGAGTTAACCATCCTTTTTTAAGTAACTTGCTTGGGAGGATACCAACCTTTTTTTTCCAGATTTAGAGTGTACTTCCAAATGATATAATTAGAGTTTAATTCCCCAAAGAGTAATTTTTGCAAAGGCACCCTTACTCCATTTAACTTTGAGCTGTGGGGGAAGGAGAGGCACATGACCCAGCTTCTTTGAGGGTCTGCAATACTTATCACTCCATTTCTGACTTGTCCAACTCCAGCAGATTTAAGATCAATACCTTCTATCTCATGGGCTTGACCACATTCTCACAAATGTGGCAGGCATTATTTGGTACTGCAAAAACAGAGGTGACAGATGGCCAAGTAAGATGGATCACTAGAACCTTTGGCTTATTTATTTTTAAAGATTTTATTTATTTATTCATAAGAGAGAGAGGCAGAGACATAGGCAGAGGGAGAAGCAGGCCCCGGGGGTGGGGGGTGGTGGGGGAGTCTGATGCGGGACTTGATCCCAGGACCCCAGCATCACGGCCTGAGCCAGAGGCAGATACTCAACCACTGAGCCGCCCAGGTGCCCTAAACCTCTGATTTAGATTGAAAAATAGCCTCTCCTGATTCCTTCCCTAGTTTCCATTCTACACCTTCCCCCAATCTATCCTACATATTATATTTTGCCATAGTTTCCATTATGCAAGTTTAACTGTGTTGCCCTCTACTGCCACTCCCCATTAAGAAGCTTCTCCTCATTCCCCACCTCAAGACAATGCCACAGTCTCTAAGTTAATCACAGCTTTTTAGTGACAAGTTCTCTCCAGACACTGTCTTTAGATCGTTTGTGTACCTTACAGGCAACCTGGTCATGTCTTACTTAGCCACACCAACGACCTGCCCTTCCAACATGTTATGCATATTCGCACCACTGAACATTGACTATACTTTGTCCCTAAGCTTGAAATTTCCCTTCCAGTCCGGCAAATTCCTTCCGAGTTTTATTTTATTTTTTAAAGATTTTATTTATTCATGATAGAGGCAGAGACACAGGCAGAGGGAGGAGCAGGCTCCATGCAGGGAGTCTGATGTGAGACTTGATCCTGGGTCTCCAGGATCACGCCCTGGGCGGAAGGCAGGTGCTAAACCGCTGAGCCACCGGGGCTGCCCCCCTTCCAAGTTTTAGCTCAGATGACATTGCTCACTGATTTGATCTGACAATAATACTTCACACTTACACAGTGACTTACAGTTTAAAAAACTTTTATATCCATTATTTACTGGAAGGCCACTAGAGCCTGTGGACTGTGCTGGCAAGGTATAAATATCCGAATTTCACAGATGAAAAGACCAAAGTTCAAAGAGGGGAGAGATACGGACTTAGCAAGGGGAGGAGTTGACACTCTAACTCCGTGTTCCCCTTCCCAGTCCCCATGCTTCTTCCAACAAACTCCAACTCGGGGCTGCCTACTTCTGAGACTCAACTTCTCATACTTCTCTTCAAGCTGTAGCTGACATTCTTAACATGCTAAAGACTTCCCCAACTGCTGGATGTGAATTAACTGGAGCACAGGCTCCTGGGAAGCAGAAGGCTTGCTGACAGCAAACTCAGCACTCCCTTATATGCAAAATGACATTTTGGCCTTAGGCACTTAGTAAGTTACACAGCCCTTGCTCCTTAAGAGTAAAAGTTTTCAGGCACTAGAGTGTAGCATTAAAAAAAGCCAAACTGAATTAAGGACTGACCCACCACTTTATTAGCCTCCCAACATGCACACATACCCGGAGACCTTCAAGCCTCATTCACTGTGATTTCGGTTTCCCTCACCCTCTTCCTGAATTCAAAAGAACTCATTGTGCAAATCTGTGAGGTCGCATTTTGGAATTGGACAGACTACTTCCAGCTGCCTGTTGTGGCACTTGGGAAACTATAATCTGCATCACTTTTCGTGGGACAGAGGGCAGACATTATACTTACAAAATGTATCCCATTATTTATTTTTCACATTAGTGAAACTGCTGTTTTTGTATTGTTAGGACCCATGACTAAATACAAACTGCGTAAAATACATTCTATGTCTTAGTCATCTAGAAATGTCAGCTTTATTTTTGTTTTGTTGTTTTTTGTGTTTTTATTTTTATTTTTTTTTTGTGTGTGTTTTTTGTTTTTGTTTTTTGAAGTGTGAGCTTTAAACAGACTGCAATCACTTGTTCCTTTATTCTGGACTCATTCCTCACTTTGAGTTGAAAACTTCAGGAGCAAATTTAAAGAATATCCCATAGAGAATAATGAAGTCAGTAAGACTATCTCTGGGCACAGTATCCTCTTTATTTGGAGTCTCTCTAACAGGTTAAACCAAAAAAACCTTACAGTTTATTTCCGGAGCCTAAGTTGGGCAGAGGTTTGTTGAAAGATCAACTTGAAAAACTGTGGATGACTTACGTTTACTTGGCATCAGAGAACATTCCCTGCAGATGATGAGGCCTCAAAAGTTGTGTAAAACAGTTTTTTTCCTTTTCTTTCTCTCTCCTCTCCTTTCCCTCTCCCCCCTTCCCCTCTCCTCTTCTGTCCGTTCCTCCCTCCCTTCCTCCTCCCTCTTTCTTTTTGCCTACGGCAGGAAGAAGAACAGGTTTGTCCAGACAACTTTTGGCTGCAGGTAGAATGTTTCAAGAGGTTTTGAAATATGATATCTTTCAAATTGTTTAATCTGAATTTGTATGTCCTTTGTTCTAAAATGAAGTAGAGTAACACTGGGTGAGTCAGACAGTAGTAATATGCCACCTAAGTCACATGCTCTTCTTGCTGCATAGCAAGAAACACACATTGATTTGTCTCATTACTGGTGATACTAATTTTAACCACTTAGTTAAGATAGTTTCTGCCAGATTTCTTCTGGATTAAGTAAACAAATAAGTACGTTATACCTAATAATAACTATCTATCTATCTAGGGAGATTCTTTAAGATGATGTGAATATCCTATTTGCCATCAAATTTTCACCCATCATATTTAGCATCCTTTGAGGATTCTTAGATAGCTATAATAACTGCAAGTTGATTCTTCTAATTCCATCACTCCCTCTGGATTTATTCGTTGGCAATCTACTGTAGAACAGAGTATTTCCTTCTTCCCCATTCATTTATCCACTTATGCCAGCATGCGCTTGTGGATTACTATTTTACTTAAAGCATTATAATATGTTACTATCATTATTTCATGTTCAAATTTCCCAGACCTAAGAACTCCTTTAAGCTAGTTCCTATGTTCTTTTAACGTACATCCATCACTCTTTGACACTTTCTTACTTTCTGGCGCAAGACGATGTTCCAGGTTCATCTTGTATTTTCTAAGCCCCAGACTTGGAACATTTTCTCCAGGGAACACTGATTTCTTTTAGTGAAGAATGAAATTTAGAAGCCAGGATCTGAGTGCTAGGTGTGTTCCTTGTTATGAGAGCGCTACTGCTTCTAGACCCTATCAACAGAATTAGGAATTATGTATGTATACGTACACATACACACGGTTGTATGCTTCTCCCTCCCCACTTATATATAGTACAACAAATTCACTCTGATACTTCCAATTCCTATCCAATACCACAGGGTTTATTCTTGCTTTCCTCTTTCCCATTATTCTCAATTTATCTATTTGCTCAGTTAATATGGTATATAACCAAACTCTCAGTCCCTTGGTACGACTAAAAGGAGGTTGAGGAAAGAAAAGGCCAGTGTGGGGACACTTGGGTGGCTCAGTCGTTGAGCATCTGCCTGTGGTTTAGAGCGTGATCTTTGGTCCTGAGATCGAGTCCCAGATCGGGCTCCCTACAGGGAGCCTGTTTCTCCCTCTGCCTGTGTCTCTGCCTCTGTGTGTGTCTTCATGAATAATAAAACTTTTAAAAACAAAGAAAGAAAAAAAAGGACAGTGTGGTCCCAGACATGACAGCTCCAATTTCCTGGTTTATCAGCCCAAAGGTAGAACCCACTTTCTCTCATTTTGTTAACAGATTCCATAGGACATCACCTGAATTGTACTGCTGACATTTGGTTGCAAATACAACTAGTTGTCTTTTTATGCCATCTATATTCTGCCTCTGATATTTTCATTTAAGTCAGTGGCAGCACTCAGGCTAAAAATTTCAGTTGTCTTTGGAACCTCTACTTCATAACTCCACACACAGAAGCTACTTCATGTGCCATGACCTTTAGTTCATCTTTGTATTCTCGACACCTAGGTCTGTTAACTACTTGTGACTCTATGTTACATGAGGTAAACATTCACTTGGGGGACAGGATCAAATCTGATAGCTGCTAACTAACTGGCTTTCCAATCTACACCTTTTCCATCCCTCTGCTATTTGTAGTTACCACCTCCTGTTCCTCTCTCTAAATAATCATTTATATTGTAAGTTTCCTAAAAATTGATGTCACTTTGCTAGAAAAGCCTTCAATGTCTCCTCACTGCTTTCAGAATAAAATCAATCTGGGAATAATAATCAATACTTTCCACTATCAAGTTTCTTTTTTTTTTTTTTTTAAAAGATTTTATTTTATTTAATCATGAGAGATACAGAGCAGGAGAGAGAGAGGCAGAGACACAGGCAGAGGGAGAAGCAGGCTCCATGCCGGGAGCCCGACGTGGGACTCGATCCCAGATCTCCAGGATCACGCCCTGGGCTGCAGGCGGCGCTAAACCGCTGCGCCACCCAGGCTGCCCCTCCACTATCAAGTTTCAACTTACCTCTTCAACTTCATCTCTCATTTATTTTCTTTTACCCCCATGCTTGCAACATGGGCATATTTGTTATTTTTGAAAATCAGCAATTTTCATAGGATTTTTCCCTCATGCTGTAATTAATGCTCTGCCTTTTCGCTCATATTATTTTACTTGTCTTTCAAACCAAGCTTAAAGGTCATTTTTACCATGTGTTTCTTTTTTCCAAGCACCCCCTTTTCTTGCTCCTATGCACTATTGTGCCCCTTAAATTCTGCTCTGTATTATATATACCTGTATTATGTATACATAGTGTGTATGTATATATAATACCTAATTGTACATATTTCTCCAACTAGATCACAGAATACCCTTAAGACAGAAACCAGTCTTATTTATCTTTAAATCCCAAGAAATTGACATATTATACCCAGTAAATGCTCAGAAAACATTAATTCATTTCCAAGTTTTGCAGATCAATTGGCAATGAAGTATTTCATTGTTTCTACCTCACCTTCTCCTTAGTCCTTAATTTTTATGAATGTGATTTCCATACTAGCCACTTTAATGAAACTTTTGATAGGGGATAGATAATAAATCCAAGCAGATATAGCTTTATGAGAAAAAACATGCAGGTAGGGCCTAGGATGGCTAATCTATGTGTTGGTAGAGCCTGGGTGGAGCAGATGTTGCATTAACATAGTTCTTGGAAGAGAGGTGGAACCCACGGAATCAGTGAGCATTGCCTTGCTATACCGTGACTCTTAAGATTGCCATGCACATACTCTCCTGTGTTGTTCATTTTTGGGCAAGCCAAACCTAGGACAGGGACTATAGAAAAGATTTCCCCCTTATCCCTTCCAAGAAATACATATTCTTAAGAAAAAGGAAGGAGGAATTCAACCCACTAACCAACGAAATACATCTTCTTTATTCCTACATCTCAATGAGAAACTCAATAAATCTTGGTACCAAATACTCTTACGGTTTGATTAAAAGGTACCACATACCTATAACACATAATGAACATCTTAATATGCATGTCAGAAACTTACTTAGCATGTTCATAATGCCACACTAAAGTGTTTTCTCCCCTCTTTACCCTAAACCCATGCCTCCTTGTAATAGGTCTAAAATGTTTATTGTGTCCAAAGCCAGAACCCAAGTAGTAATGCAAAGGAACATGTTAATTCTTTTGCAGTAACAAAGGAAGATCCAAATAGTAAAACTGTAAGTTTTGCTGATCAATTGGCAGAAGAATTAGTTTCTACCTTATTTCTACTTAGTCCTAAATGTGTATAAACCTGATTTCCATACTGGCCACTTAATGTTCATGGCATTTGTAGTAGTTAAAAAAATGTTAAAATTCTTTTCATATTCCTCCTTTCAAGAGGTAGAGCTTGAGTGTACACTTACTGACTTGTATCTAATGAGAAAAATATGGGAGAAGTAACAGCATTTGACTTTCAAGACAAAAAAGACATTGTGGTTTCTTTCCTCTTTGCTTTTTCTCCTGGATAGCTCACTTTGGGGTAAGCCAGCTGCTGTCGTCATGAGGACTCAAGCAGACCCATGAAGAGGTATAAGCAGTGAGGATAAGGCTTCCTGGCAGCAGCCAATGAAAGACTGGCTCCACCTTTTTGGAAGTAGATTCTCTAGCCCCAGGCAAACCTTGAGATGAATGCAGCCCCAGCCAAAGTCACTACTGTTTCCCACATTGCACAGGACAACATTCAAATGTAATAGTATGGCATGTCTGTCCCTGTCCTATCACTTTTTCTCTCAAATCCCAAGTTCAGAGCCTACAATCTGGCCATCTTTCACCTATGCATTTGCTTCTTTCTATGTAGAAGATCTTTCATTCTTTAAAACTCTTACTTTGAAAAGACTCACCTCAAGCTTCATCTCAGACAACTTTCCCTAATTATCAGGTTCAGGTTATATGACTTTCTTGTATTACTTTGCCAGAGCACTTACCCATAGATTAGTATCGTGTCCTCCACTAGAATGTAAGCTCCTGGAAAAAATAAAATCTATCCTTGATAACCAGATATTCATTTATTCATACATCCAACTTATATTTACTAAGCAACTACAAGACAGCAGTACCAAGTTAGGTGTTTGTTACATAATTGTGAACAAAACAAATATGTTCCTGACCTTGCATAGTTTATAGTCTATTCAAGAAGAAAGATAGTAAGTCAGATAAACTACTGCAATATAGGCAAAAAAGAATATTATGAGAGTAACAACCGGGACCTACTTTAGATTGTGTGGCATCCAAAGCAAACATTTACTGGACTAATTTTTCCCAAGAGGTATGTATAAATTGTATCTTCACCATAGGTATAAGTGGACCAGGTTCATCACATCCTTGCCAACACTGACTCGCTTTGTTGCCACAAATCTTCAATTAGTAAAAACTGTAGTATGTGCAAAGTGCAACAAAGTGCAATAAAATGAGGTATGCCTACTAAAAATTAAGGAAAAAAACACAAACATAATCAACTACATGTTATAAAAGAGGCTTGGTTAAGTACAAGTGAAAAACTAACACTAGATTTATATATATTATCAGGGTTATTCAAATGTATGGCTAAGATAATTTCAAAATAGTTACTTGCAAGGCCACACATTTTATTAAGTAAAAAGTAATGTTAAAAGTCAAAAGTCAAATCTTTCTGGTATTCAGGAGTCTGAAGAAATCCCTCTGTAGCTTTTTTAAAAGAGCAAATTCCAAGGGGATTCCCTGCCTCTCCCTT
This sequence comes from Canis aureus, assembly GCF_053574225.1. Lineage (NCBI taxonomy): Eukaryota > Metazoa > Chordata > Mammalia > Carnivora > Canidae > Canis > Canis aureus. The sequence goes on from NC_135642.1 coordinate 30,019,524, forward strand.
GGTTCACTGCCAAATGAGTCACAACTAAAATATTTCTGGGATATGAGAATATGAGACAAAGTTCAAAAAGAAAAAATCGTGTCCATTTAAAAAAAACTCATGGTTTTAAAAAGGGAGTAGCAGGAGGAAATTATATGTTAAAATATATTAAAAAATCTTAATATTTACTAATTAATGTAAAATATTTTATAACAGACTATAAAAATCAAAAATAAAACTTGGTAGTTGAAGATAAAAATATTCAACTGTTACTTATAATAATAGTTGAGAAGATTTCTCAGACCAGTTTCTTATATTAATATAAAACACATAAAAAAATTCCAAAAACAAAGTAGATATATTACTTTGGATTACAAAACTTGTATTTTACAAATGATGCACATATTTCTGAAACTTTAATGCACATTAATGGACAAAGATACAAAAATTGAATAAGTCCATTCCTTCTTAAGTCCAAACTGGCTATAGTAACACCAGGTGCTCACGAGCTTTGTCAAATTCATCTTTGTGGTCCTAGGACATTTAATCAGTATAGATGAGAAAAAATAGCTTACGTTTTACCATACATTAACCTTGTCAGTTGTAATAATGAAATTTTTCTGGGAAACACAATCATCTCTGCTTTCAGCAGCATATTTCAACACTAGGCTGAAACTTGTGCCGAGAGAGGGATCCATCGCCAAACCTATAACACACATGGAAGGTTGGTTTTTTTCTCAACTGATAATTGACCAACAAGAAATCATTAACTTGTGACTTTTCAGAGACATGGACTTGTTTATTTTTAATTTTAATATTTGGCTTGTGCAACGGAATTTCATCAAGTATTTAAAGATGTTAACTTTATTAACTTGCAACAATCATCATTTTGAAATAGTATATAAAACTGTCACAATGGGTCAGAAGCAAGGTTTATATTGGCTCAGAATTCTGACAGTGGCAAGATTCAACTTTCTGAGCCAATGTGATAATTCATATTATTAACATAACACACAATGATAAATATTGCTCTTGAAAAAAGTAGATTATTTTCCTATTTACAGTTTTTGGAAAAGGTCTACTATAAAAATACTTCTCTTCTCTGTTTCCCTGCCATGATAATGTTAAAACATATCTAGATTCTCCTCAAACATCAAGTGTTAAGGGTGTAACATTCCATTTTAGCTGAAACACTCCTTCACGTAGCCAATATATTTTTTTCAAGGCACTCCAAGAACTCTCAAGGACACTAAAAGAAAAATGTTCATCTTATCCACTGATCTTCTAGGCATATTTCCCCCTCAAACTTTTCCAAATTGAACATTGTTACAACTAGTTTTTCTTCATTTTCCATGGTAGAGTCCTTAAGTTATTTTTCTTTTATTTGGAGCTTCTCCTTCATTTTCAACTTGCTGAGGAGGCAGACTGTTGGTTTCCATAGAAACTGGATTCCTGCGGCTGCGTGTAGGCATTCTTGTTCCACCAACCTAAGAGATGAAGTAAAGAATAGTTTTAACATGTTTACAAAGTATTTATATACAGTCAACTCTGTATTATTTATACATGTACTAATTACTTTGCAAATGGTCCTTTATACGTTTTTAATCTCCAGCCCCCTGGATGCTTCTAAACAAGCTTTAATCTGACACAGTTTAAGGTGCTAAACTTTCAAACAGCAATCAGAGAAGGAATAGGTCAGAGGAGAATGGAGAGAAGTGAAGGGGAAAACCATTCTCTGTGTTAAATCTGGAAGAGGCTGAAATGTTAAATTAGAAAATGGTGGAGCAACAGGACTTTTTTGAGCAATGTGTTTGCAATAACGACGTAGGTCAGGAAAAAGGAAGGAATGAATAATACAAAGGGAGAGGAAGAAAATACAAGAAAAAGGTCTGAGGTGGTAAAGAGGGAGAAAAAAATACAAAATGGAGAAAGGGACAATGAGTAAGAAAAACAGTAGTCTATATAGAAAAAGGGGGAAAAATAAATGTGAAAAACAGGGAGGCAAAAGAGAAAAGAACCCCAGTAAAAAGGAAAAGATGAAGGACTAAAAGAGAAGATTCCTGCAAGAAAGAAAAAGAAGTGGGAAGAAACACCTGGGAGGAGACTCCAGAGGAAAAAAAAAGGGAAGAAAGAGAATGAGAGGAATAGTTTGTTGGGGGTGCTGCTGGTTCTACCTTAATATCGACTCCTCCTCAGCACACAAGGAGCTGCCCATTCTCACCTTCTAGCCCACCATACAGACTACAGATATGAGAAGGCGTATTCTTAGGACACAATCCCTTGCTAACTGTAGTCCTGCTGAAGGTGAGATCTGGAAATCCTGTCATCTACGTGGCCACTGAGAGAGCACAGTTTTTAAAAGGGGCGATGGAGAAAGTCAGCCCTTGGAGAAAAGGGCCAAAGCTGGAAACCTAAAATCATTTGCCCAGAGCCTGTCCATCTCTGCCTCTATTTTCCCTGGCCATCTTGCACCCTTTGTTTCTTCACATCTTATTCAGTGAATTACAGATCTGATGGTGACGGGTGATATGGTTACTGCAGCACAGTCATATTCCTTTTTTTTTTTTTTTTTTAATTTTTATTTATTTATGATAGTCACACAGAGAGAGAGAGAGAGAGGCAGAGACACAGGCAGAGGGAGAAGCAGGCTCCATGCTCCGGGAGCCCGACGTGGGATTCGATCCCGGGTCTCCAGGATCACACCCTGGGCCAAAGGCAGGCGCCAAACCGCTGCGCCACCCAGGGATCCCCTCATATTCCTAATATATCTGATATATTAGCATTACTCCAAGGGGTTACTGGCTCACTAAGAATGAATCAGACTCCAGCTTCCCTAACCTAATATGTTATCTCTTCACGGGCATTTTTTGGTTTATTGTCAGATAACCAGAAAGGAAAAGCTCCATTTGGGATTGGAGTCTGCTAGTGTATTTGTCTGAATCCTATGAACTTTTCTAACACACTGATTAGAATAGAGCTCTGATTTTTAGATTATCTACACTACTGCCCACTCAGCTAGTATTTACTGTAAGACTATACTGACCACCCTGACTGCATCTACACATTGTGGAGCAAAGTATTTTGAAACTTCCATTGTAAGATTGTGTGTGTGTGTTGTGTGTGTGTGTGTGTGTGTGTGTGTGTGTAAAATGAATGTTTATTACAGAAGTTGTAGAAGGAGAAAAGGGATGGTCACAGAGCCTTTGCAAAAGGACTGGAAGTAGAAGTCGTCAGGAGTAGCATAGGAAGCAAATGGGATTCTCCTATTAATCTCTTCTCCATGAAGTAGGAGGCAGACACAAACTCTACTGGGGGGTATCTCTCAGGGTTAGTACCTAAGGCACTACACAAACATGAGAAGTGAGTTCAAGTGGACAGGAACTAAAGGACTGTATCAAAGACAGAAATATTTGGTATCAGGGAGCCTGGGTGGCTCAGTAGGTCAAGCATTTGCCTTCGGCTCAGGCCATGATCCTGGAGTCCCAGGATGGAGCCTGTGTTGGGCTCCCTACTCAGTTGAGAGACTGCTTCTCTCTCTCCCTCTGCTTCCCATGTGCCCCACTCATGCCCTCTCTCGTTCACCCTCTCAAATAAATAAAATCTTTAAAAAAAAAAAGAAAAAAATTTGTTATGTAAGTTTTTACACCATGAAATGTGTATATGATTTTTATTTCATATAGGGTCTTACTTCCTCAGGTTTCCTGAAGCTTTAGTCTTTTCCCATTGCTGCTAAAGCTAAAAACCCTAACTGCACTTACCTTGACTGGTTTATTTTTTTTTTTTAATTTATTTTTATTTATTTATGATAGTCATACAGAGAGAGAGAGAGAGGCAGAGACATAGGCAGAGGGAGAAGCAGGCTCCATGCACCGGGAGCCCGACATGGGATTCGATCCCGGGTCTCCAGGATCGCGCCCTGGGCCAAAAGCAGGCGCCAAACCGCTGCGCCACCCAGGGATCCTACCTTGACTGGTTTAGAAAGTCCCATTCCCATGGCCTGGCTAGGAGAAAGTAAGGGAGGAAGGCTGAATAATGCTCAACAACATAGGGCTAGACTGTAGGGAGATGTGTAGGAAATCACCAAAAATTTTCAAGGGATTGAAAACATACCAAACCAAGCATTAATTATCTACCTACCTATTGTACCTAACAGCTGGATCTTAGATCATTTCACTAAGGATTTGTCCCTGGCACTGAATACATGAAGTACCTTAAAAAATATAAATCAGCAACTGCTTTGTGGTATACATATAACTGAATTGTTTAATTTTGGATTGATGTGCCCAAATCTTGAACATATGGTATTGTATCATACGCCAAAGTATTACGCCAAAAAGGAGTAAGTCATCCCCATATATAATTATATGTCACAGGTGATAGACTATAACCATAATTTCTAAATTAAAAGGAGACCATTATACTTGAAAAAATATAAATCTTTCAAGAAAAGTTTTCAATTATTATATTTAAGTTAGTGAAGAAAATTTTACCTTAATAAGTTATAAAAATCATTACTCAAATGAAATTTAAACTGAAAATAGCCAACCAGAACTGTAGATAAGATGGTTTAAAATATCAACAACTTCATCCATTCTTTCATTTGTCGCAGCTAATTAACCATATTTATACATATCCATGGCCGAAGTTAGCTAAGAATGTACAAGGAGTTCTCCTTCCTAAAAAGATCCTCCCAAACAGTAATATTAGGGTAAAACACTGAAAAACATAAACCTCATTCACTGTAAATTATTTAAAAGTCCTCAGTTTTGGGGGATCCCTGGGTGGTGCAGTGGTTTAGCGCCTGCCTTTGGCTCAGGGCGCGATCCTGGAGACCCGGGATCTAATCCCACGTCGGGCTCCCGGTGCATGGAGCCTGCTTCTCCCTCTGCCCCTCTCCCTCTCTCTCTCTCTCTCTCTCTCTGTGTGACTATAGTAAATAAACAAAAATTAAAAAAAATAAAATAAATAAAATAAAAGTCCTCAGTTTTTGCATTCCAGCTATTTCTAAAAGGCCTTGAAAACATTTACAGATTAATATAACATAGAAACAAAAGAGAACAGAAGATATCCACAGGATACACAATTGATAGATGTTCTGAGAACACATATTGAGAAGATTATAGAAGTCAAACAATAATTTTGACTCCAAGGTTTTTGGCAGCATGGAAGGAAAATACACTTGGTTTTTATTTCCTGAACATTCAGATTCATTTTTATAGAACAAAACTTTTCCTACAGCTAAACCCAGATTGGAATATTTTACATGATATAAAGAATGAGTGACATGGTGAAGAGTATCTCTAGCCATGGCTTTATAAAAGTCTCAGAAAAATCATTCAACTGGTATTTCTGGGAAGGATTCTATAAACAGAGTAAAGTTAATTATAACTCAATAAGTACTGAGTTACACGATACTTAGCAAATAATTTAGTCCTTAACAGTTTATTGTACATTTAATAAGATATTACATTCACTAATTACTAACACTTTTTAATTTTTCTATATCCTACTTATCAATTTTTAATTGTATCATAATTTTATTGTAAGTATTCTTCTGCAAATTGCCTCAAATATTTAATAAAGTGAATCAGCATATATAAATAAGAATCACAAAAAAATATAACTTTGTTTTTCACAAGAACACAGGGAGTTAGCTTATTCCCACTGGGTAAGCCATAGAATTTTCTTTAGTTGACTTACAAACATTACAGAAACAGAAACTTCCACTGACAATGACTGGATTCAGTAAAGCATACAACTTTATCTACCCTTCTTATGGATACAGTTTCTAGATGATCTTGTGATTAATGTGGACATGAAATTGAAATATTGTATTGTCAATGAAATACATGAATAAATAACCTCATGGAACATTTAACTGCAAAAAAAAAAAAATCATACCTTTTGCTGTGGTGTGGGACCTAGTGATTTAGGTGGAAAAGTACAAGGTATTCTTCCGTGATGGATATGATATGGTAGTAACAGACTGGGATCTAAAGGAACCCAGGGAACTGACAGACTGGAAGGCACACCGGGAAGGCCGCAATGTGTTTTGTGCAAATTGTAGGCTGTCCTAGTAACTTTTCCATCAGAGGTCTTGTAGATCAGGAGAGAAGAATCTTCTGCTGCATGAGACAACAAGTAGGAACCCTCCTGCAAGCTAAATCATACAAGGAAATTCAACTCACTGGTTCATGGTGTCAATTTCAACAGCATTTTCTTAATCATGATTTAAGAATTGACAACAATTATGGGAATGGAATACTGCCTCTAAAAATATTTTATGACCAAGTAAGATTTAAGAAATCTTATTTTTAGTAATATTTTCATGATTTTTAGGAAACTAATTTTAATTGTTACTCCAAAGTTCAGGATACGTAGTTTCTTTTTTCAAAATATTCAATAATTTAATGTGAAACAGTCTGCCTAATTCTCTAATCCACGCACAACATATACTGCAGAGTATTTCATGAGTGTACATACACAATATTCCTATACAGAGACCATTTAAAAAATATTTTATTTATTTATTCATGAGATACTGAGAGAGAGAGAGGCAGAGACACAGGCAGAGGGAGAAGCAGGCTCCATGCAGGGAGCCTGATGTGGGACTCGATCCTGGGACTCCAGGACCACGCCTTGTGGGCTGAAGGCAGGTGTTTAACCGCTGAGCCACCCAGGTGTCCCGACTGAGACCATTTTAATTCATTCAACAAACACAGCTCTTGCTTTGTACCCAGTAACACAAAGCTTAAGAGATATAAAAATAAAGTAGAAGTAAAAAAAGAACTTAGTTTAAAAATAAAGTGGAAGTAAAAAAGGAATAATCATAATACAGTATGAGGTGCTGAGAATAGCAACAATAGCAGCTGATAGGTACTAAATTTTTTTTTCTGAATGTTTATCATGAGCTAAATAACTACTGTTATACTGTTTATATCCATTTTATTATTAAATCCTCCACAACAAATCTTCAAGGCATAATATTAATAATTCACTCAATATCACAGAAAAATAGAAATTAAAAATACTAAGCAATCTGCCCAAATTCTGATATAAACCCAAGTAGTTCAATCCATAGGCCATACCCTTAATCATGATCCTCTACTGTTAAAATAATCACTTCTGTCAAATATATCAAATCTACATTTTCCTTTTCTCCTTAGAAAGCTTAAGGAATTCAGTGTATCAACATAAAGAGCTTTCTTAGGATTTTACATTCCTATTTTACATAGCTCAAAGGTGCTAAAGAGAACATCAGTTCTTTCCCATATCATTTAAAATAAGAATTAATCATACTTTAGTTTATATGCATCTGCCTACAAACCTGATAAGTTATGTTTCCATTAATTTTTTTAAGCAGAAAAGTAATGGCTTTTCTGCTTAAAAAGGAAGTTCAGAAGTATTCTTACCCCCTGGAGAATTTTTCTTCAGAAACAATCACTTTCTTATTTTTATATAAGGCAATGAATAATAACTGATTTGGTAGTATGAATAAATAACATTTCAAAGATTGAGGTTTTATTGATCAAAATCATATATCTTAACTACCTTCACTAAAAATGAAGAAAGTTTTGGTTTACAGAGAATTCATGGAGAATGAGAAACTTCAGGGAAGAGTATTTTAGAAATGCTACACGGTGTAATGTGTATGGATGGATACTGATTACGGTAGGCAGAATAATGACCTTCCAAAGATGCCTACATCTTAAACCCTAGAAGCTATAAATATGTTAAATTACATGGCAAAGAGGGAATAAGATGGAATTGGAATTCCTAACCTGTTGATTTTAAAATGCTTAAGATTTTCCTGAATTATCTTAGTGGGTCCACTGTAATCAAGAGTCCTTCAATGTAGACTAGCGAAGCAGGAGGGACTCATAGGGGAGATTACAACCATGAAAGGAGTCAGAACAATGTGATGTGAGGACTCAACCTGTCTTTGAAACTCTGAAAAAGGAAAGGGCCACAAACCAAGGAATGCAGATGGCCTCTAGAATTCACAAAAGTAAAGAAAAGAGACCATCACCCAGAGCCTACAGAAAAATTCAGTCCTGCTGACACATGGATTTTGACCCAGAAGACCTGGTACACTTACAGAATTGAAAGATAATAAATTTGTGTTGTTTTAAAACACCAATTTTGTGGTAATCTGCCTTAGTTACAGTAGAAAACAAATATACAAACTAAGATATTGATAAGATCTCAAAGAGCATTTGACAAATTTCATGTATAAGTATTGTGCTTCATATGAAGAACACAATAGACAAAATTTCTGCCACAGAACTGAAAAATATCTAGGGCATCACTGAACTCAACACCATCATTTTATAAATCAGGAAACTAATAAGCATAATAAGTAGAGATTGAGAACTTTGAGATTTTTCACTTTTATTTCAGATTCTTGAATTGTTTTTCAGTTTATCTTTTGGTAAGGGCATAACAGAAGGAGAACAAAAGTTCACATAATAAAACAGTCTGATAAATAACCAGGTGGAAAATTCATATTCGGAGATTTCTCACAGGCTTAATGATTTTTTGAACACTAGTTCTATGTTGCTTCCTTATCCTGAAAATGTAAACAACATAGCTATGTAGGCTCCATAATATCCATATCCTAAGCTCCAGAACTTTTGTATATTACCTTTAATGGCTTCCCAAATGTGATTAAGGTGCAATGAGACAAAGGAAGCGGAAATTTAAGTGATGTGTTTAGAAGATGGAGAAAGAGGCCACAGTCAAGGAATACAGGCAGCCACTAAAAGGTGAAAGTCAAGACAAGGAAATGATTGCTCCCTTAGGGCCTCCAAAAAGAATCAGCCCTGCTGATACAAATTTAGTCCAGTAAAAGTGATTTTGGGTTTCTGACCCCCAAAACTATAAAATAAGTTTGTGCTGTTTTAAGCCAGTAAATTTGTGGTAATGTGTTACAGTAGCAAATGGGAACCAATACAACAGAGTCTTACAGAGAAATGTTTAACTGCAAGCAAGTCAGATACTATCATATTCTATTTTTAATTTTTATTTTCACAATTGCAACCTTGACAAAATAGAATAAATTTTGCATTTCTGGGTTACATTCTATGATCCCTAATAGCATATATTCAAACTTTCTCTGAATTTTCACCCAAGAAAATCACACATATCAATGCAAAATGTCCAAAAACTACTTACCTACTCAATTTCTTTAGAATGTGCTGGAGGATGTTAAATAAACTTGAAATCCTATTAAACAGAAGAAATTAATGTAAAATTAAAAAACAAAAAAGTATTCTTAACAATTACTGCTCCTCAGAAAGAGAACTACCTTCACTAACAAAGAAAAAAATAGAAAACATAGAATAACATTATTTGATTAAATTATAATCTTTAATTTTTGCCATTTTCTGATTTCTCTTCAAAATCATAAAGTAGTTGGCCTGTGTGAATCAGAGCAGTTGCGAAGAGCTCACTATTTTATATTCAGAACTAATCTGCAAAAGAGTTTGCCTTTTAGAGATGGTGGTGAATTAGCTTCCAAAGAAACTGAGAAGTCTTTTAAATGTGTGATGCCAGAGAAGCCACCGAGTGGCAGCAGGATAGGTATTTCTTTAGTATCTATTCTAGACTTAAATTTATTTCCCCTAGTATTTATTTAAAAATGGGTTTCATTGGGAATGGTGGGGCGGGCAGTGAGTAATGTATGGAAAAGCCTTCTTATTAGTGTAAAGAAAAAGTTATTCCTCAAAGGAGGCAGTCCTTATAATAGAAGTGGACATTTTTAAGAATAAGCAGAGAATTCAAGATTGAATCTGAGACCCTTCAAAAAAATGTGTCAAGCTCCAAAGGAGAAACTCTGCGACCAGTCTAAGTCAGGACAATTTCCCATCCTAATGGTCAATCAAACATTAACTTCCAAGGCTGTCACTCTAGTTCACCTGTGTGCTCTGGAATAAGTCACTCTAAGTTCCAGTTTCCCCACAGACAAAATGGGGATAATACTACCACCAGTCCTTCCTAGAAAGCTGTGAGATATAAATTAGATTATGTTCCTAAGTTATTTTCCTTTGCATTTACATATTTGGAGTCCTGAGCACAATAAACTCATTTATATGATGTACAGTAATATGTGGCACAGGGGAAACTTTAAGAAGTTAGGATGTCTAAATAAATGTATATAACCTTTAGAGCTAAGAGTCTATGACTCTCCTGTTCTTTTCCATCTTTGAAAGTGGTGCTCCCATGCACCTCTCAGATGGTGGGCTATTACTCTTTTTCTAGCCTTCTTTGTCTGAAGTAGAAAGGCTGGTGCCACTGGCATTTGATTTAATTTGAAAAGGGATATGATTAATATAGATGGATCACAAACTGGGCCAGGGGAAGCCTAAATGCAGAAAAAGATTAAAAGTCTTGAAAATAAATGATTTAAACTTACCCAATATTTAGAAATAAACAAAAATTAGTCATTATATTAATAAGTTTTAAAAATCCCACCACAAAGTAAACTTTCTTACTTGAGTGCTGAAAGTTTTTCTTTTAATTCTTCTGAGGTAATTTCTTCTAACAGAAAAAGTTTTGAAGTAAATGCATCGATGTGCCCTAAAATAAAATATCAAACTTCAAAAAGAACAGTTGCAGTATTTAAAAAGCAAAAGTTATCCAGGGTCCTTAGAGAAGTTTTTACAAAATTGTAACAACTGTAAAGGAACTTTACATTCTAAAAAGAGGAGAATTACACATTTTATTAAGTTTATTAAATAAAGTGTTTATTTTTCTAAAAGATTTTATTTATTTGAGAAAGAGAGAGAATGAGGGAAGGGGCAGAGGGAGAGGGGGAGAGAATTTCAAGCAGACTCTGTGCCCAGCAGAGCCTGATGTGGGGCTGAATCTCAGAACTCTGAGATCATGACCTGAGCTGAAATCAAGAGTTAGCCACTTAACCAACTGAGCCATCCAGGCGCCTCCACACTTGGTTCTTTTTTTTTTTTTTTTTAAGATTTTATTTATTTATTCATGACAGACATAGAGAGAAAGAGGCAGAGACACAGGCAGAGGGAGAAGCAGACTCCATGCCGGGAGCCCAACGTGGGACTCGATCCCAGGACTCCAGGATCGCGCCCTGGGCCAAAGGCAGGTGCTAAACCGCTGAGCCACCCAGGGATCCCCAACACACTTGGTTCTTAAGATAAAGATTAGATTATAAAAATCCAGTTTAATTATTTACAATAGCCAAGACAAGGCAACAACTTAAGTGTCCATCAACGGATGAATGGATAAAGAAGATATGAGAGACACACACACACACACAAATATTATTCAGTCAAGAGAAAGAAGGAAATTATGCTATTAATAACAACAGATAGACTTAAGGGCATTATGCTAAGTGAAATAAGACAGAGAAAGAAAATACCACATGATATCAATTATATATGGACTCTAAAAATAAAAGTCAAACTCACAGAAACAGAGGAGAAAAGTGGTTCCCAGAGGCTGAGGGAGGAAGGAATAGGGAGAGGTGGTAAAAGGGTACAAACTTTCAGCCACATAGGGTCTGAGAATCTAAAAAGTATAATATGGTGACTATAGATGATAACACTATATTGCACAATTGAAATTTGCTAAAAGAGTAGAACTTAAATGTTCTCAAAAAAGAAAAATCAAAACTATAAATATGTGGGGATAGAGGTATTAATTAACTGGATGAGAGGAATCACTTTACAATGTGTATATATAGCAAACATCATGATGTAGACTTTAAATATTTTACAATTTAATTTGTCAATTATACCACAATAAAGCTCAAAAACAAATCTGGCTTTTAATTAGAGCACACCATAATATTCTACATGGTTACAAAAAGAAGTCTGCTTAAAGTCTACTTTCTTACAAACATAATTCCAGAATTCCAAGAAACAAAGTAGCAAAAGAGGACACTTCAATTTTAAAAAGTAATGTGTATGTTCTACAACAAAATAAGTTAAGATAGTACACTTAGGCCTTGAAATCTATCAAGGAAGAATGATATGAAAGACAGCACTGAGTTAAATGTCATATAATCAAGTCAATACAAAAATCATGCTATTGTACTAGAGTTAAAAATATCAATTAGTATGAAAAGAATGTAAAACTCATCATGCTGAAAATAATAGCATTTTTTGTTTTTATTTTGAACTTGTAATATTTAGTTATCAAAACACATTACTGGGGAAGCTGATGTTAATCACTGGGACCAAAAAAAAGCACTTATCTCATTTTCATATAAAGCCTCCTTTCGATTACTTTGTATTTATAGAAAGAATTGGGAACATTTTCACCAGATGTTTTTCCTTAAAACAATGAATCTATTTTTGCAATGCCTACTTGTTATTTCCTATGCCAAGTTTCAGTTTCACCTCAACATTTCTAATACTCACTATACAGTGACATTTCTAGTAAGACACATTTTAATGCTTTAATAACTGTAGAAAGAGAATATTAAATACAATAAAACATATTTAGACATTTACTAAATATGCCTTTGAGCAGATTAACAAGTCTTAGCTTTTTAAAGAAATTTCAAATAAAAAAATATGTATTATAGTATGTCAAACATGGTCAGCCAAAAATAACTATATAGAGAACACCATACTAAGTGCTATGACGCCTACTTCCTCAAGGAGTTAACAATTCTCTCAATATTGGAGTATTTTCACCTGTGGGCCTTAAATGACTCATACATGTGGTGGTTGAAATATTTATCTCCCTGGCTCTTGGGGCAGCTAAGCAAGGCTTGGGATGGAAAGTTTCCTGGCCACTGCCCTTCAGCCAGGAGCTCTTTTGTATATCACAGTGAGCTATCCAAGTATTTTTTTTGTGTGTGTATCAAGGTTGGGAAACACTCTTTACAGAGTACAAATAAAACCTTTATATAATACAATTAAAGACTATATATATATGTCCAATCATACATATATACATACATATACATATACATACATACAGTCCTTGCTTTGTATGTAGTATGGGATGATAAAAATAATCATACAAGCTGAAACCATGCAGGCAATTTTAATGAACAATGGGAAAAGTTACAATTGTTCCAAAACTTAAAAAAATTTGTCAAAGGGTGCCTGAGTGGCTTAGTTAAGCATCTGATTCTTGATTTCAGCTCAGGTCATGATCTCACGGTCATGAGATCAAGCCCTCATCACACTCTATATTCAGTGGAGAGTCTGCTTCTTTCTCCCTCTCCTTCTGCCCCTTCCCCTACTTATGCAGGTGCATGCACACTCTCTCCTTCTCTCTCACATAAATAAATAAATCTTTAAAAACTTTTTTTTGTTGTTGGGGCACCTAGGCGCAGTCAGTTAAGCCTCCAGCTTGGTTTCGGCTCAGGTCCTGATCTAAGGGTTGTAAGATGGAGCCCTCTATTGGGCTCTGCACTCAGGGTGGAGTCTGCTTAACACTTTCTATCCTCTGCTGCTCCTCCCCTTATTCTCTCTAAAATAAATAAATAAATCTTCAAAAAAAATTTTAGATTCATGATCCAAATATGAATTTCTGATCAATTATAAAGGTATAGGGAAATAAAAAAAAGCAAAACTAATATTTATTTAGTACACTGTAATTTAATACATTAAAAACACTGAAAATTATTTATAAAAAACTCAAGAGCAGTTTGAACACTGCTTGTCACTTCTTCTGGAACAATGTATGATAGGAAGCAAAAAATCTTTCCTATGCCGTGGATAGTCATACTCCTTTCTGAGTTAGGATCAGATGCCAACATTGTATCCTTGTGCTTCACATGTCAAGAAATATCTCCCAGAGTTCCTTTCATGTAAAATCTTATGCTGGTATCACTCTTTATGTCACAACCACTGTCCTCATTTATGTCCATAAGTTTGCCTTCACTAAATTCCTGTGGTGGCATATCTAGAGTCTCTTGAACATCAGTGGGGTCAACATTCCCACTGTCCGCTGTTTCCTAACTCCATTTATGTTCAATTTGAATTTTGCTTCCAGTAGTATCACTTTTTCCTTGCTGTGCTTTAATTATTGTTGGCTAATTCTTTGATTATCCACTTTTATAAAATTACATGAGTTTATCACTGGGGCATAAGGAGGGAACACAAATACACAGACTGTTTTCTGTGTATGAACTCAGTAAGAGGTGCAAAGTGACCACTGACAGAGTTTGGAAAATGTGACATGACTGGTCACTGGTCATGATGTGCATCTGTTATTTTTTAGTGACATGTAGACTGAAAAGTCAGCAGTGAAGTCTGTACTTTATGAAATTTGTTATAGTTAATAGACTGTAGTAACTGAAATTGGTGTATCTCAGAACTGTGCAAAAGCAAGGCCCAGCTTATGTCAACTATGTAGAATTGATATAATTAAAGGATTAGAAGGTTCTCTTACTGTGAAAGATTACTTCGGGAATTTTCTTTAAGGAGTATCTCAATGTTTTTATGGGACATGAAGAAAAAAAATGCCACAATCAAGGGGAAGAGAACATGTTCACAGTAAAGCAAAGCAACATTAAAAAAAAAAAGTACATATATTCTACATGAAAAAGAGACTATGAGCTACAATAATTAGCTGTCCTCAAACTAGCAGCATCAGCAGTACCTGAGAACATGCTAGAAAGGCTAAGTCTTGGGTCTCGATCCAGACCAATGAATCAGACACTACAGGGTCAGGGCCTACTTTAACAAGCCCTACAAGTGATTCTGATGAACCACCAAATTTGAGAATTACTGAACCATGTCCTACAAACCAATGTGCTGCTCTTCAGTTAAAGTAATTGAGATCTTACATCACTTTGTCAGGTAAGACATGATTGAATCACTCAATCATGCAGATAAACTCTACTCTCACTGTTTACTCCAAAGGATCTAATGTACTACCCCTAAATATGATTTTTTGAGGAGAAATTAACCAAATTTCCTTGAAATCTTGAGCTCATAGGGCTGAATGGGGAAAAAATGACAAATGCTTAAGTTAAATGGAGGTGTGGCTAGCAATGGTTGGGAGGAAAACTCAGGCCACAGTTGAGGAAGGATTATGGTGTATGAGTGCATGGGAAAGAAAATATAAGCACTTGGGAAATTTCTGGTCAAGACTTTAAGAATTTAGTTTCTAAACAGCAAAGTCATTTGTTTTAATTTACACTGAGTAGTACTGTCACACAGAATGCTTCATTTTTGTTACAGCTGATACCTCCTCACCCCTCCCTCAATTCTTCCCTAGCCTTTTCAGTTTTATGGCAAAGTTAATAACACTTAAAAAATGTGATTCAATTCTGGTCCTGCCAACTGATAAACTCTGTATCTATGTGTAAGTCATTTAATTATTCTGAACTTTTCTTTTTTGCATATAGCTGTGGTCTACACACATTAAAAACTGTTCATCAGTAGCACTTAGACCAAAATTCTTTTGAAAAATGAAAATAATATACAAAGTATAGTTGGCTAGGCTTTCTTGTTTGAGAAATCTTAGTTTAAAACTGTGTGATAGGACACCTGGGTGATTCAGAGGTTGAGCGTCTGCCTTGGGCTCAGGTCGTGATCCCAGGGTCCTGGGATCCAGTCCCGCATTGGGCTCCCTGCAGGGAGCCTGCTTCTTCCTATGCCTATGCCTCTCTCTTTCATGAATAAATAAATAAAATCTTAAAAAAAGAATAAAACTGTGTGATACAACTAGGATGGATTTAAAGTCCAATTCATTTTTCTATAGGTTTTAATGGCTCCCATAGCTAAAAAAGATACAATGATACAAAGATCCACATAAAACAAATGCCTTATTGCTGGGCTTACTAGAGTGACACCGATTGTTTTTAACATCATACACCAATAACACAAAGCTTTTTCTCTAATTTCTATTAGTAAAAAGTCCATCTTCCCTGATGTTAACCAGTTTTTCTTATAAATGTTAAGATAGGGGCTACATTCCTATTCTTAGGGTTCTCTGGAGGATTTTAAAAGGGTTTTTCCCCCCTTAATCTGATTCCAAGTTTTTGAAGTATACAGATGTACAAGGTTTTTGTTTATAATAAGTGACATCTTTTATTTTTGGCAACAAAATCATACTTAATATAACCAAGGATGCTGTATGGCATAGCTCTGGGGGTGGCCATTCATATGGAACTGTCTCCCTAGGGGTGTGCTATATGAAGATGGTGAAGATTTTTTCAGTATTTTATGTGACAGGATTGTATGACAATATAAAGAGACAGTACCACTTACCAATCCACATACTTAATACGAATAATGTTTAATTGTTATTTGGAGAAAAAAAATAAGTTAGTTATAACATTCTCTTCCTATATCCCAGTGGCTTCTTATGCACAGCTAAAGACAGTAAAAAGAATAAAGTAATTGAATTCAGTGGTTTGTCTTCTACCACTTCCACTCTCCTTGACTTTTACTGTTCCTTTAACCAATTATCAAAGGCAACTTCACTCATTCTAAACATAATTGAGTATCTCCATGTGTCAGATACTGTTCTAGGAGCTTGAGATACTAACAGTAAACAAGAAACATACAGACAGGCAATAGATATCATAAGCAATTAATGTATATAATTTGTTAGTGGCAACCAGGAAAGGTATTGGATATACATTTGTGTGGGTGAAGGGTAAAGAAATCAACAAATAGAAGAAGAAAGAGACCCAGAGATGTCAACCTGGCCCCTGGGGTTGCTTTTCTCTGGAAAAAGCAACAAAAGGCTAAGAAATGGACCAGGGCTTTCAACAGTCTCTAAGGATCAGAGGAACAAAAACTGGATTTCAGGATCTATCAACGAACTGAACATCTAAGATCTGAGTTGGGACCTTGTGTAAAAAGCAGTCCCCTGGGTTTGGTGAATCTCTAAAAGATCATAGGATTCAACATACAGTTGTACTCATGGTTAAGACTTATAGCAAAAGGATATAAAAGAAGGAGAAGGAGGAGGAAGAGGAGAAGAAGAGGAGGAAAAGGAAGAGAAGGAGGAAGAGGAGGAAGAGGAGAAAGAGGAGGAGGAGGAGGAGAGGAAGAAGAAAGAAGAAGAAGCAAAAGGAAAAGGTGTGCGGAGTGAAATCCAGAGGAAACCAGGTGAAATCTCTGAGTCTCTTTTGAGTTTCTGTCTGGGATGATGAAAAAGTTCTGGAAGTGGATAGTGGTGACAGCTGCACAACTCTGTGAATCTACTTAATATCACTGAATTGTACTAAAAATCTTTGCTGAACTGTACACTAAAATGGCTGAAATGGTGAATTCAATGTTATTCTAAAATATGTATAGTTTATCACAATGAAAAAAAAAAAAGTCCCTTCCCACTGAAGTCACATAGGGTGCACTTAATTCTTCCAGAAACAGCTTTTTTTGAAAGTTCATTAGCAATTCAGCACTCAAAGTTTTTAGTTGGGGGGCTCATCATGTAGGTGCCCTCTGCCTAGCACATACCAAAATTAGACTCTCAAAGGAAAGCAGATGTTCAGAATAAGCTGAATAAACACACATTGTTTGTACAGTACAGGTACTATGAGCCATCCTTATCAGCTAAAGAAAGTCTTATTATCAGTACAGGAACAGTTTACTAGGCATGTTCCTAGATACCAGCTAAGGGTCAGCCTTGCAAACAGGTCTTTTCAATGATTGGCAGTGTCAGTCCGGTTACATATGCACAGATCCTGAATAGCAATACCCTAGCAATAAGTGGGAAACAGACTGGTCTTTCTAGGGTCCAAAGTCAAGCTTCAAATTATCTAAATTCCTGCAATGGAATTAAGATGAATCAAAAGTAATCCTGTTTAGGGAAAGATAACATTTTAACTTTCTCATTATCTCCACAATTTTTCATATATAAGACCTGGCCTTTGATAAAGAAGAACCTGGCATACGATGAAACATGTAATAACAATTAAAAAAAAATGAAACATGTTATGAGATGAATTGTGTGCTTTGCAAAGGACCCACAGTACCTCAGAACATGACCTCCCTTGGAAATATGATCATAGCAGATATAACAAAGATTAACATGAAGTCATACTGCAGCAGGGTGGACCCTTAATCCATTATGACTGGTGTCCTAAGAAGAGGAGAGAGACACACAAGAAAAAGATGCCATATGATGAGGGAACCAGAGAAGAGGGTGATGCATCTACAAGCCAAAGATGCCAAAAATTACTGGCAGATACCAGAAGATAGAAAAGGCAATGAAGGATTCTCTCCTACAGGTTTCAGAGGGAACATGGCCCAATAACACCCTGGTTTTGTATTTTTTGGCTCTAGAACTACGAAACAAGAAATTTCTGTTTTAAGCCATTTAGTTTGTGGTACTTTGTTACACCAGCCCTAAGAAAGAAATAAACAAAAGATAACAGAAAAGACACATAGGAAATCTAGATAACAGAAGTACTGAACACAGACTTTAAAAGAGTTTTGCCTAATAGGCTTAAGGAAAGATAGAGAATCTCTGTAGAAAATTATAATCTATAAAAAAGAACCAAAAGGAAAATCTAGAACTGAAGAATACAGTAATTGAAATTAAGGACTCAAGTCATGGGTTAAATAGTGTTAGAGACAGGTGAAGAGGGAATTAATGAATTAGAAAAAATATCAAAAATGATGCATGAAGAGCCAAAAGGAAAGGTAAATAAGGAAAAGAATGCAAAGGACATTAGGGTTATAGTCAGATGTAACATAATGTGAATAAAATCCCAGAGGAGAAAGAGAGAAGAATGGGGAAGAAGTGGTGTTTAGTGACATAATGACTGAGAATTCTCCAAAATTGCTAAAAGCTATCAAGTCACATATTCAAGGAACAATATAAACCCCAAAAGGAATATTTACAAGGAAAACCTAAGTATATTATAGGAAAATTGTTGAAAAGCAGGAAGAAAGAAAAATTTAAATCTACTGGGGGTGGGGGTGGGGGGGAGGATGGACAGCTAGAAATGAAAGCCAGAAAATGAAATATCTATCCTTCCAGAATAAAGGTGAAATAATAAAAAAAACACCTTTTGGATAAATAAAAAGGAGTCTTTGTCACTAAGATATCTATAATAAAGATAATACTAAAAGATATGAATTATTTCTCTTCAGGTACAGAAAAATGATACTAGATAGAATCTTAGAGATATAAGAAAAGCATTAAAAGGGTAAATATAAAAAAAAATAAAAGGGTAAATATATAATAAATGTAAACAAATATCAAATGTACACAAATAATGTACAGAAAAATAAAACACTATTTAATGAGGATAAGTCAGGGATATATGTTATAATTATTAGAGTAGCACTGTCCAACTGAACTTTTTTTGTGATGATGGAAATAACTGCACTGTTCAATATGGTAACCAGGTATAGCTTTCTAGTATCTGGAATATGGTCAGTATGACTGAGAAACTGAATTTTAAGTTTTATTTAATTTTAATAAATTTAAAATAGTCACCTATGGCTAGGAGCTACTACGTTAGGACACCTCTAGAGTAACCCTTAAAAGAGTAGTAAAAGAATACATTAATTACATTAATATAGAACTATGCTGATAAAAAGGGGAAAAATGGAATAAAAAATATGCAATTCACATTATCGCACTAGGACAAAAAAAAGCCCTTAAAACTATGAGTTAAATAGAAAACATATTAAAATGGGTATATATAAACTCAAATTTATTAGTGATGTGTAGTAATTTTCTACAGGTACTATAGATATTAAAAGATCGTAAGAGGATATTATAAAGACTTTTACACCAATAATTTTGAAAATTTAAAGAAACTGAACAAATTTCTTAAAAACATACACAAGTTACAAAACTGATGCAAGAAATTAAACATGTGAATGGCTCTAAAATTAATTTAAAAACAGAATTGATAATTAGAAGCTTCTCAAAAAGGAAAACTTTAGGCCCATTGCTTCCTAGGTAACTTGTACCAAACATTTACTTGTAGGAGAAATAATACCAATTTTATAGAAATTCTACCAGATAAGAGAAGAAGAAGGAATACATACCAACTCATTTTACAGTATAAACATAATCTTAATACGAATACCTCGGCAAGATGTTATAGGCCAATCTCACTCATAAACACAGATGGCAGAATTAATATTAAAAGACTCCTAACTCTGGGAAACGAACTAGGGGTGGTGGAAGGGGAGGAGGGTGGGGGGCGGGGGTGAATAGGTGACGGGTACTGAGGGGAGCACTTGATGGGATGAGCACTGGGTGTTATTCTGTATGTTGGCAAATTGAACATCAATAAAAAATAAAATTATTAAAAAAAAAGAAATCACCAAAAATACTAAACACTGCAAAGTAAAAAGATTCTATAGGTACTTACTTCATACTTCTTTGCTACTATACACTGAGCTCAATGAAGTCTTTGAGCTCAAGTATTATGGGTAAATAAATATATACAGCATTTTTAAAAAATTTTAAAAAAATTAATATTAAACTAAATCTACCAATATATAAAAAGAGTAATATATTATGATTAAGCTGGGTTTATTGCAGGAACACAAGGTTGGATTAATATTTTTAAATGAATCAACAAGAGTCATCACATTAGAATAAAAGTCATACCATCATATCAATAAAAGCAAAGAAAATATCTGATTTTTTTTTTTTTTAACCAATTCATGATTAAAATTCTTAAACTACGGGGATCCCTGGGTGGCTCAGCGGTTTGGCGCCTGCCTTTGGCCCAGGGCGCGATCCTGGAGTCCGGGATCGAGTCCCGCGTTGGGCTCCCGGCATGGAGCCTGCTTCTCTTCCTTCTCCTGTGTCTCTGCCTCTCTCTCTCTCTATATATATATCTATCATGAATAAATAAATAAATAAATCTTTAAAAAAAATTCTTAAACTAGGTACAGAAAGGAACTTTTTAAAAAAAAGATTTATTTATTCATTTATTTATTTATGATAGACAGAGAGAGCCTGCTTCTCCCTCTGCATCTCTTATGAATAAATAAATAAAATCTTTAAAAAACAACAAAACATTCCCTTTTAAGATGAGAAATAAGGAAAAAGCCCCTGTATTTACCTTGTATTCAAGTGTGAGGCAATGAAGGCAAGAAAAATAAAAAGTATAAAGATTGGAAAGAAGAAATAAAATGGCCATTATTTGCAGAAGACACGGCTGATTAATTAAAAACCTGAATTATTAAAATGAGTTTAGCAAAGTTGCAAAGTAGAAGATCAATATAGAAAATGAATATGTGGGCAGCCTGGGTGGCTCAGTGGTTTAGCACCTGCCTTCGGCCCAGGGCATGATCCTGGAGACCCAGGATCGAGTCCCACGTCGGGCTCCCTGCATGGAGCCTGCTTCTCCGCCTCTCTCTGTGTGTCTCTCATGAATAAATAATTAAAAATATTAAAAAAAGAAAATGAATATGTAAATAAATTTTATATTTTAGTAATAAACCACAAGAAAATAAAATGTCAGAAATATCATTTATAATAACTTAAAAATATCAAATAGCAAAACACACTTAACAAAAGATATACAAGATCTCTACATAGAAAATCCTAAAATACTAATAGAAATTAAAGATATAAATAAAGGATTTTATAAAGTCCACAAATTGGAAGATATGTTATTGTGAAGCTATCGATTTACTCTACATTGAGTCAATGTACTTGCTAACAAAAATCCCAATTTTGTTGTTGTTGATAGAAACTGACAAGCTGATTCCAAAATTTGTAAATACAAATAGTCAAGAATAGCCAAGAATCCGGAAGAAAAATAAGTTGACAAGATTCACTTTACAGAGTAGAACATTTTATAAAGTAATTTACAATGTTAACTGTCCAGCTAGAGTACCTAGAAAAATTAAGTAATTACTCTAGTTAGAGTAATTAAAACAGGTACTGCCTGAAGGATACATAGTCTAGAATTAGATTCACAGATATGATTTATAATACAAGTAGCATTGAAGAGTAGCAGAGAAAGGGTGGTCTTTTCAATAAATAGTGTTAAAAATGGAAAATAAAATCTTGATATTCCATGTAAAGTTAAATACTACATAAACCGTGTATCAAAGTTAAGGGGTAGAGGGGTACCAGATGTAGAGGGGTACCCAGATGTCTTAGTCAGTTAAGTGTCTGTCCTGGGATCAAGCCCCATGTCAGGCTCCCTGCTGAGCAGGGAGACTGCATTTCCCTCTCCCTCTGCCCCTCCCCCCTGCTCGTGTGTGTGTGTGTGTGTGTGTGTGTGTGTGTGTGTGTTCTCTCAAATAATACTTTTTTAAAAAATAGAAGTTAAATGGATAAATTATAGTATATTCTTACAAAGGAATATCAAAACAATAGAAGCAAACAACTGCTACACAAAGCATGGATAAATTTCAAAAACTATGTTAATTGAAAGGAAGCATAAACAAAAGATTACTATTTTATGATTCCATTTGTATCAAGTGGCAAAACAAAACTATCAGAATAATGATTGCCATTGGAAAAGAGGAAAAAGGCAATGACTGGCAAGGTCACTTGTGGGTCTTCTGGGGCACTGGTAAATTTTCAGCTTCTTGATCTGGATAGTAGTTACAGAGGTGTTAGCTTTGTTAACTAACAAATAATTCCCTGAGCTGTACATTTATATTCTTTTCATTTCTAAAAATGTACTTAAAGTTAAAAATTGAAAGGGTGAGTGACTGGCACAGTCAGATGGGCATCTGACTCTTGGTTTCGGCTCAGGTTGTGATCTCAGGGTGGTGAGATCTAGCCATGTTGGGCTCAGTGCAGAATCTGCTTAAGACTCTCTCTCTCCTTCTCCCTCTACTCTTCTCTAACCCCTCCCATTCTCTCTCTTTAAAATAAATATACCTTTTAAAAAAAAAGTTAAAAATGGAAGAGAAAAACATATCAAATCAATGGTGTACTTTACAACTATTCTATTATCTTAGAACAGAAAGAGTACCATGCAGACACTTAAAAATTATGTATAAATATAGAAAAGAAAAAATATATAGAAAAGTTATTGCTCCTTTTGTTTTAGTCCACTTTTAATTTTTAGCTAAGAAAAAATTCTTTCTTGGGGTGCCTGGAGTGGCTCAGCTGGTTAAGCATCAGCCTTCAATTTAGATCCTGATCTCAGGGTCCTGGGATGGAGTCCCATGTTGGTTGGGCTCTGTGCTCAGCAGGGAGTCTGCTTCTCTCTCTCTTTCTCTCTCTCTCTGCTCCTCCCCCCACTCATGCTCTTTCTCTCTTTTTCAAATAGATTTAAAAAAAAAAAGAAATACTTCCTTAACTCTCATATCATAAAGATGATCTTCCATATTTTCACCTAATTCTAGGTTAGAAGTTTTTCCTCAGTACAAAAGTATACAAAATATTACTTCATTGTCTTGTATCTATTTTCATCAAGAAGAAATCTACTTTTGGGGCAATATAGTAGGTTATAATTATAATAAAAAATCTGTATATACAATCCTTGTAGTAGGATAAAAGAATACTATTATATTCATCATGTATAGGTGAAAAAGTTCAGGCCTGGGGGTTAAATGATTCTAACCAAGGTAAAAGAATTAGAAAATATATAGTAATCATACATATACCTTCTGATTCCCACATTCAGCATGATTTCCACTACTCCATTATAATGGAAAAAAGCACAAGCTGTGGAGTCAGAAAACATATGGATACAAATTCTGGATTTCCCACAAATTGTGTAATCTTGAGCAATAAACTTAGAGAACCTTAGTTTTTTTCTCCATATAACAAAGATAAACATCACCTATTTTACAGAATAGTGAGGATTAGCAAAAACGGGTATATAAGTAGTTGACCCACATTGCATACTTCATAACTGAGTTAGAAATATTGTTCTAGGGGTGCCTTAGTGCTTTAGTTGGTTAAATGTATGACTCTAAATTTTGGCTCAGGTCCTGATCTCAGGGTTGTGAGCGAGCCCTATGTCTGGCTCTACACTGGGCATGGAATCTGCTTAAGATTCTCTCTCCTTCTTTCCCTCTTGTCCCTCCCCTTGCTTGTGAGCTCTCTCCCTACAAAAGAAAAGAAAAATATTGTTCTATTATTTTTATACACACCTACATATATACATACATACACAGATATATTTAATAGTTCCTAAGGATAATTTTGGAGCACTTCAAGTGCATCATATAGCTTGGTTTGTGAGTGGCAGATACATAATGAACCAAAAGGAGAAAAGAAAAACCAACCCAACAATATTCTGTAAGTTGTACATTGGGAGGTTGGAAGGAGAGGAAATTGGGAAGAGGAGTGTAGTATAGAGAGGAAAACTGACATATTACAGAGAGGATCAAAGAATATTTGAAAAGAAACACATTACCTCTTTTAAAGGTACATACCGTAACTCCTATCTAGGAACTCATAATTTTGAATTTAGTTTGTTATTTGGAGGTCAAAGGGCAATAATAAATACTTCTGAAATGAGCTATCCTAAGTATTTTATACATATCTTCTTTAACTCTTGTCTATCTGTAGATTGGCACTCTTCTTAAAACCAAAACATTATGTTAAAAATATAATTATAAGAGGCTAAGTAATGAGTCATGCAAACTACTTTATAGTCACATCTGATGTATAACATATTTTAATTATATTCAGTTATTCCAGACACTACAATGACAAAATGACTGTTGCCTTCTGTATTTATTTTCTGTATTTTTCCACAAAGTAACTATAAGAAAAACTTAACTAAGGAGCCCTTTCTCCTATACTCCCTTCTTGTTGCAACATTTTTCTGAAATTAAAATAGTAACAGAGCAACATTAAAAAACAAAAACAAAAAATGAACACCTCTAACCCACAGATACTTTCAATTATTTATTTTTTTAGATTTTAAAAAAAATTTTAAGTAATTTCTACACTCAATGTGGGGCTCAAACTCACAACTCTGAAATCAAAAGTTTGCATGCTTTACTGACTGAGCCAGCCAGGTACCCCCCTATCTAGAACCTTTTAAAACAGCATTTCAAAACATATTCACCCCCACATAAAAAACCAAACCCATTCCCAAACCCAAAGAAAACACAACCATATAACATAAATTTCTCATCAAACTATAAAAGAAGCCAAATATACCATCCTTTATAAAAAAAAAAAAAAAAGATTTATTTGGCAGAGAGAGAGAGCACAAGATAGAGTACAAGCAGGGAGAAAAGGAGAGGGAGAAGCAGGCTCCCTGAGCCTGATGCCCATGCAGGGCTCAATCCCAGGACTCTGGGATCATGACCTGAGCTAATGGCAGATGCTTAACTGACTGAGCCACCCAGGCGCTCCACCACACTATTCTATTACATTAAAGTGAATGGCTTCTTCACTCAGTATAATACCCTCCAGTTCCATCCATGTCGAAGCAAATGATGGGTATTTGTCCTTTCTAATGGCTAAGTGAAGCAAGTCAATCAGAGAAGGACAATCATCATATGGTTTCACTCATACACGGAATATAAGAAATAGTGAAAGGGATTATAAGGGAAAGGAGGAGAATTGAGTGGGAAAAACTAGAGACCTTCTCTAGACAAAACATGAGAGACTCCTAACTCTGGGAAATAAAGATGGGGATGCTGAAGGGGAGGTGGGCGGGGGGATTGGGGCAACTGGGTGACAGGCACTGAGGAGGACACTTGATGGGATAAGCACTGGGTGTTATACTATTTGTTGGCAAATCTAACTTCAATTAAAAAAAAAAAGAACATATTAAAAATAAATAAATAGGGGATCCCTGGGTGGCACAGTAGTTTAGTGCCTGCCTTTGGCCCAGGGCGCGATCCTGGAGACCCGGGATCGAATCCCACGTCGGGCTCCCGGTGCATGGACCTGCTTCTCCCTCTGCCTATGTCTCTGCCTCTCTCTCTCTCTCTCTCTCTCTGGGACTATCATAAATAAATAAAAGTTAAAAATAAATAAATAAATAAATAAATAAATAAATAAAATGAATGGCTTCCAAGTGGGTAGGATTTACTAAGGATAAAGAGCACATAGAGCAATAATTATTTAGGACTTCAAAGAATACTTTAGATGGGGTAAGCTATATAGATGATGGCAGTTTTATCTGTTAAAGTATACCTTATGTTTAAAAAAAATATTTTATATTGTTTTAGTCATGTGTCTCTATTCTCTTTCAGTACCTTTAAAAAGGATTTAAGTGATGTTTTTGTTTCATCCTTTCCCAAAATGGATGTGGTTAGCCATTGCTTTTGAGTACCTTACATGAAGACTGTTGGTATGTTTCAAGGCATGAGGTCTTTTGGAGGAACACTGTGATTGTGGTTAGTGGCTGAAAACTACAACAAAAAACTTCCAGCATTCAGTATGAAGCAGGAGAAGGGGGCTAGTGCACCACGAAGTAGTACTTTTGAGTTATGGAGAGAGAGCAAATCAATTATCTTATTAATACTCTTATACAATAAAGGGAAAATACTGGTTAACCAAAATATGGAAAATATTTTCAAGTAAGTAACTCTTTTTGATTAAGAAAAATATGCTCTTAACAGGTGTTTCATATCAGGAATCATGCTAAGTGCTATGAAAATATGAAGTTTCATTAGACACTGACCTTAAACTACTTACTGTCTCATGGGAAGATAGGGTAAGTGTAAAAAAGAACAATACAATAGAAAGTAACACATTATAAGAGTGGTGAAAAGAAAAAAAGAAACAAAAACTCCCCAGGGTTGCCTAGGTGGCTCAGTTGGTTAGGCATTCAACTCTTGATTTTGGCTGAGGTCACAATCTCAGGTTCCTAGAATTGAGCCTCAGGATGCCTTGGGCTCAGGGTGGAAGTCTGCTTCTCTCTCTCTCTCCCTTTGCCCCTCCTCTGCTCATGCATATGCACTAGTGTGTGCTCTCTCTAAAATAAATCTTAAAAAAAAAAAAAAAAAGAAAAAAAAAAAGACCTTGCATTGAAAGAAGGAAATGACTTCATGGAAGGGCAGCTTGAGATAGTTAGGTTGAACTGAAACATACAGGATGAATTAAAAAGTATGGGGATAGAGCATTCCATTGGGAGGGAGCAATATCAGTAACAACTGGCAAGTAATCCTTCATATGAAGTATGTTAACTGTGCGTGAATCCAAATAACACAAATCAAATTCCCGACCAACCCCCCAAAACAGCAAACTAGAAACAAAGTTAAAAAAATTTGAAAAATTTTAAATGTCATTAGAATTTTAAGAAAATTTCAAAACATGTTCACATCAAAAAAAAAAAAAAAAAAACATGTTCACATCAATAGTTTAAAAGAAGCTTGTTAGAAAACACTTCTATAGTTTTAGCTTATTACACTGTAAAATAAAATATTTCAAAAATAAAACAATTATGTTGACATTCAAACACAACTAAACATTGAATAAGAGGGAAATGGAACATCTGATCTTACTAGTCTCACCCCACTATTTAACTCTGCAGTAGGAATGGTGTTGTAATAGAAAGGAATGTTAACACAATAAGAGAGCTGCAGAAAGTACAGAATGGAAGTCTTTATAATTGATTAAAAGTATATATTTACAATGGCATTAAAAAGGAGAACAAAGCTTGGTGTATAACTTACCAACATAAAATGAGCAGTTGGAATGCAATAAACTTTCAGTCCACAGGCGGCAAAGTTCACTTTCAGTTAGAGCTTCAACACCATAACAAGCTTGATATTCCACTTTTGGTAGTACATAAACTGGAAATTGCTGAAATGCAGGGTTATACTTTTTCAAAGCTCCATTAATTTATGCTTAATAGCAAATACATTTGCCTATATAGTTTTGCCACTTTCAAAATGCTTTCAGGTAATCTTATTTCATCCTTTCAAATACAGCAGAATTCAGACAGAAAGATGAAAAGAACCCTTGTTAGATGTGGGCAACACACAGAGGTGGATAGATAAATAAGAGATCCTGAACCAACAGCTCTCCCTCACCTCCACCCAAGATCCCTGTACCTCCCTATCTACACATTTTATCAGGGAATGTAACTGACAGTAGCAACCTTGGAACAGAGCCTATGATACATAGTTGCCCAAAGGTTCAAATCTGGATATCAGAAAGACTGTTATACTAGTAATTCTCAGAGGATAAAAAAGGTAAGAATTTTTGGCCCCTTTAATGCATGAGACAAATGATCTCAGGGTCAAATACTCTGGGCAGCTTGTTTCCATTCTAAGAATGAAGTGTATAAGCATTAAAACCTACATTAACACCTGTGAGTGTCTTTATCTTGATTAATACAAAAGCTTGTTTCAAACACTAAGTACCTGGTAAATTATCCACTTAGAGTTTAATGGTCAGGACACTAAATAGATTAAGTAAAGTAACTGTGGCCATTACTAGTATAAAGTAGAATATGCAAGGAAATACATGCTTGTGAAATAATGTCATGTTATGTTCACTGTGCTCATGTTAGTTCATTTCTGTCAAAGAATATTCTACTCTTAATAGTCTCTTCATTTCCAGCTGCAGAAGGAGAAATACAAGATTTAACAAATATATTCCAAGTGATATAACCAGTTAGTACTTTTGAAATTATACTAAACTGCCACTATTCATATACTTGAAAATATTTCACAAATGTTTCAGAATTCCTGATTTTCACAAAGTGGCAAATTTAGTGGGCTTGGAACAATGATGGTGGTTAAGAATAATTCAAATCCAGTAAAATTTTTGTTAACAGTAGGGTTGGTTCAAATGATTACCTGTGAATGTTGTAAAACCTTATAGTAGTGTTTCTTTTATTTCAATGTGTATATGAATAACCTGGTGAATAACTTTGTTAAAATGTAGAGTCTGACGTGAAGAACAATGTTTTGCTTTCTTAAAAATTGAAGTATAATTAACACACAGTTTAATATTAGTTTTGAGTGTACATTATAATAATTTGACAATTCTTTTTTTTAAAGATTTTATTTATTGAGACACACACAGAAAGAGAGAGAGAGAGAGAGAGAGAGAGAGAGAGAGGCAGAGACATAGGCAGAGGGAGAAGAAGGCTCCACGCTGGGAGTCGGGTGTGGGACTCGATCCCGGGTCTCCAGGATCATGACCCTGGCTGCAGGCGGCGCTAAACCGCTGCGCCACTGGGGCTGCCTTAATTTAACAATTCTATATAGTAGGTTTTGTGTATTTGATAAGTAAGCTGTTGTTCCAGGGGCCAAACCTCAAGTATAAGGACTCTATGGTGTTGTCTCAATTAAAAAAATTAAATTGTGATTAAGATAATTTTACTGGTAAAGCTTTTTATTATATAATAATTCTTCAGCAATTGGTAATCTGCATTTAACTACCATAAGCTAGAGATAAAGAAATGGAGGTCAAGAGGGTTAAGAAATTTGCTCAGAGACAGAGCCAGTTTATAGCAGAGTTGAATAACTGATATAGAAGATATACCCTTTTTGGATCATGAGTTGATTTTTCCATGATAATACTGCCTTATATCTATAAAACTAAGTCCTGAATCTGGTTTTAATTTCTGTATGTATTCTACTGCCACCTCCAGGAAGCCAAGGGAAAGAAAAGTCTGAATATTTCATGGTAGTATTCTAAAATTAGAGTGAAATTTTAATTCCAATCAAAGTTTCAAACTATAAAAATTAAATTTACTATTCCTTTCTTCTTTGAATAGTAACTCTTATTCTCCCCAGCTGAAAGCTTTTCTTGGTTCTGTCTTCCAATTTTTCACATAGACCTTTTAAACTTTTCCATACATTCCTAAATAGATATTTCATAGCTAGTATCAGAGGTTGAAGAGACTTCTAAGTGTTTTAAAGCTTTATCTAAACAAGTCGGTTTTTAAGTAATGAGAATGCTTTCTTACCTAGAGTTTAAATAGTGCTACTTCAAAACTTCTCAAACTAGTGCTTAAATTATCCTAAAGTTCCCTTCCTTAATAACATCCTCCTCTTTCTTCACCCCTCAATTCTTCTCATTTACTTAATACCTGTTTATTGTGTTTCTAGGATATAAAACATTTGGGAGAAACAGGTAAATAGGACCTGATTCCAAGGGAAATTCATTCTACAAGGGATTTAAATCATGTGTACTAAATGATTACATGTAATAAAAAGGTACAGTATGATAAACATTCACTGAAAAATTTAAAATTTTACTCTGGGTTTGACATCATCAAAAACATAAGGCCTCTATTTAGATATTCTCTGGGGTTCAACTGGTTTGATATATCTTGATGAAGAGTGAATTCACATCTATAAGGTTTTGTCCCAACACTTACAAGTTGCCTTTAGTCAACAGAATGACAATGTCCTTAACAGGCTGTCTGTTTCAAGAATTAACTCAGTATCCAATATATCCCTAAGCTGTTCTTTTTTTTTTTTTTTTTTTTTTCCCTAAGCTGTTCTTAAGAAATACTGGCCCATCAATAGTTCCTAACTGCTGTGAGCTGGCACATCAATACAAAGTGGTATGGGTTCAAAGGGTAAAAAGTAAAAGAAATCAGGTTAGCTTCCAAATAAATAAAAGAGATATCAAATAAAAATTAAAGAAATAAAACACTGAAAATATAATACATAGCACTGATACTACATATATTCAAGATGTTCATGCTATAGCCATTAAACTGATCATAATATAAATAAGATAGGAAAATCAGTAAATAAAGTAAAATCTCTTAATTCAGAAAATATTAGCATGTATTTAGGAGCAGACTAATACAAAATCTTTAGTATTTTGTCATTCCTTGACTTTCTCTTATAAAAAAAATACTACCTCATACATTTAATTCAAAACTATTTGGTTTTTAAAATTTAAAGTCTGAACCACTGATAAAAACCAAATTATGAGAATTAAGAATTTAAAAATGTATTCACAATCTCCCTTCTATTTGACAAAGGTAACAGTATCATCAAGCAAAAGATCCTCCAAGTCTATTGGATTCTAGGGGACAAAGATCCTAGATCCTGATGGTTTAGCTTTAGAGTTTTTTCGTGACAGATCCTGCTATTAGCAGTTTAGAAAGGTTGGACCATCTGCTCTCCCTCCTTTCTTTCCTTTATTTTCCAAATTATTCCTTAATGTGACAAAGCAGTAATCAGTGACTTGATCCACAAGGGTCAAGGTTAGAACATCACTATTTTTGATCACTTGACTCCTAGCCCCAAACATAATGACTTCTAAAGTGGTCACTGAGGATACTTATCAGTGGTAGGTTAGAGAGCAGAAGATAGAGACAGCAAAATTAAAACAAGTAACTTTTTAAATAAAAAACATAAATATACACACACACAATGACAAATACACACAACAGAAAAAATTCTCTTAAGTAAAAATGAAAGACATCATTATAATCAGCTATAATATAGAGGGTCTTCTTTATTTACCAAATTCAGTGGTGCCACACACACAAAAAATCAAACTAATCTCAATGTGAACTTCAAACATCAAGTATGGAAAACCGTTTAAAGAACCAATTATTCAAACTGTAGCAAGAACTTTTTAACTGAAAAAAAAAAAAAAAAAAAAAAAAAAACCTTTTTTACATCAATCCCCCCCCCTCCCCCCAAGACCAACAGGGGAAAAAGAATACGCCTGGTCTTCTAACAATTCTGCAAAGACTTCAAAGATATCTGTAAATCCCCCTTTCAAAATGTGGGACTTCTAAAATGAGTAAAGAAGATCCCCAAAGTAAGAGAAAAAAGGGCTAAAATATCACAAGGAATTCCAAATTAACAGAAAGCAGGAATATATGTACCTGTCTAGGTCAAATCTGTGATGGTGCAATTTTTCATTAAGTTTATAAATTCTATGTTAGAATGTTACTGGCATTCAAGAATTTTATATTTAACACTTTCCACTTTCCCTTATTAAAAGTGTTTTCAGTATTTTACTAAAACAACAACAACAACAACAAAAAACCCACCCACACACACAAAACCAACAAAACACCCCAGCTCATTCTGGAATAATTCCAATAGTGATCAACAGTTTAAAATTAAACTTCATAACAATGGCATGTGAAACATTTGATTATCCACTTATATTACCACATCCTAACTCCCCAAGTAACAACTTACTCTTCTGATTTTCTTCCGTTTTTTAGAACGTGGTCTGGTCTCTATCCTCTGGACACTGCATCGCACAAGTAACAACAGGTCTTGCAGGCTAAATAACTTGTAAACAAAATTTCCTTCCTGGGGAGCTACATATTCTGATGTATCTTCAACATAGTCCTGAAGTTCATATGGCAATCCTTTAAAAATAATTATATTTCTCATTTTTATTTTAAAATACATTAGCTCTTTACACATAATTCAAGATAAAACAATTCAATTATCTATTTTTGAGTTTTTATTAACTATTTTTAACTTTCCATTTCCTCAGTTGAACACTTAAACTATTACCATTTCTGTTTACTTTTACTGGAAATGTAGTCAAGAGCTTAGGTCAAAGCTTTAACTACCACTTTCATTAACCCTAGCCAAGTTTAAATTAGTGAGACAACATATGAAGAAGAAAACAAATTTTTAAAAAGTGATGTTTTGTCTAAACCAGGCAGAGCTGAGCTACAGCATTATATTATCTCAGAAAGTGAAAGGTATAAAACTATAGTCCAACATCATGAATTAGTAAATGTTGGACTCATAAATGTTTATGGTTATTTTTGATCATCTCCCCTTCATCAGTTCAGTGAGCAACATTACCTGCAGTTACAGTAGCCACTGTACATGTTGGATAAACACAAGTTTAAAAATTACAAAAATCCATACAACTTTGTGTACATATTTGAAGAGAAGATTTTGGAAGCTGACACACTAGATTGAAAAATGAAGTATCAATGACCATGTAATATTATAAGGCAGGTCTAACAAAGAAAGTGAGGGACTGAGGGAGAAAAAACTAAGGATAAAGAAGAGGCAAACAGTTAATATAAAGGTCTTTATAAATATTTACTTACGTCCTTTTGGCTTCTGAAATGCAGAAGGCCATACAGATTTTGGCCAACTAGAAGCATCTGAAAGAGCAGATTGCTCAGAAGCAGGAGGTTGTTTAGAATTTTCCAAATTCATTAAGGGCACTTCAGGTATTTTTCTGGAAATTGGTTTCAGGAGTTCATCCTGCATTTTTAAAATTTCTCCAACTGGATCAAATTTTTTATATACTCGTTTAATAGGTTTTTTTAAAACACATGACTCTTCAAGACTACAAGTAGCATTAGTCTGGTTTCCTACAGAGGCCTGTGCTGAGGAAGAATTGGGGCTAGCTGGTTTAGAACTTAAATTAGAATTCTTATCAGTTGTCTTTCCATTACTATTATTTTGACATTCTGTATCAATGATTAAACAGTCTTCATCTGTATCACTATTGCAAAGAATTACATCTTCACTTCTTACTGGTTCTGAGGTAATAGTCTTTTCCTTTGAATTGTCTGTGTTCTCTAGAACATTCAGTTTTTCAGGGGCATATACCTTATCAGTAGTCAAATCATTTTTATGACAAGTTTCAATTTCTGTAGAACTTTCTAACTGTAAAGAATCAGACATTTTCAAGTTATTATCCTGCACCAAAAAGTTGTCAGAATTTGATGGCTTTTCACCACATGGTACAAATCCCTGATCATCTTTATTTCTGCACTCTTCAGGGCCACCGTCCATACCAGTCACCAGCTGTTTCTCCTTTTGCAACTGTTCCATCAGAATCTGAGATAAACTTCTAGAATGAGCAGAGATGTCTGGTGCAGTTGGTACCACAGATGTGGTTGCTGTGCTGGGAGCTGTGGGAGTATCTGTCGTGTTGGGTACTGTGGAAATACTTGCTGGACTTGGTGACTTTGATGGTTTGGTGGTGTTTACTCCAAAAGTTTCAAGTTCTGTGACATCACCATCAAAATCCAGGTCCAAATTTTCAAGGGACTCAATCTTTCGGCACTCATTAACTTCATAAGACATCTTAAGAAAATATATTGGTAAACTATTAGCAGGTATTCCAGGACACCCCTCACCTATCTCTTAATGAATGTCACTACCCTTTCACATAGATAGTTCATGCTCTTTGAAAGCAGAAAAAAATGTCTAATGGCTTTGAAAGTTTCTTGCTTAAGATAAACTACTAGCAACTAATTTATTCAATCTTATCTTCCCACTGAATTTTTTTTTTTTTAGAATTCAAGAGTTTAATGGATCACTGATTTTTTTTTCAAAATTTTAAAAATTTAAATTCAATTAATTAACAGAGTATATTATTGGTTTCAGAGGTAGAGCTCAGTGATTCATCAGTTGTATAAACACCCAGTGTTTATTACATCACATGCCCTCCTTAATGCCTGTCATCTGGTAGTGCCAGCCCCACACCCCCTCCCCTCCAGCCTTCCCATTGAAATGTTGATGAAACACAGACAAATTTGCCAAATTGTAACAGCACAGGAAATAGGGAATACTTGTGAACCTCCATATCCCACAAGGAATTTCCACAAAGAAATCTCCATCAAAAACCAGAACCATAAAGAACAAATGTGGGCCAAATAGGAAGGCAGTATATTTTCACTGATACCGACTCCATAATCTCTTGTAGAGACACCTGTACTTAGTTGACCAGGAGGAAGGCCTCTTTGCCACTGTGAGGAAGCTGCTTTCTAATGCAGCTGGGGAAGGGTCACCAGCCTCTGATGTATCCCTGACATCAATAGTGATTTTTGACACCTACTCAGAGAAAACAACTCCTAGTAATATGGACTGGAAATGATTTTATTGTATTCTGGGACATGAAGCCATTGAGGTTGTAGTTTTCCATGTAGTGTTTTAGTAATGGAAGAACTATAGACAGTTTTAATTTATTCAAGAATAAATTGTCCTCTTCCCAAGCAGCAATAGATCTCTCCTCAATCTAGCAAAGGACTTTCGATAAATACCATAAAAGTCTGGTTACATCTGCTATAGACATCCACTAGCCATACAATTTAGGATTTGAGGGAGGAATATTCTACCAGCAATCACATAGAGAGAAAGTAAGTTATTCAACCTCTCTGAACCTCAATTTCTTCATCTTTAAATAATGACAATAGAGTCATCTTCTTGGATTTGTTCTAAAGATTAAATGAGAACTTGTATATAGAAAGTTTCTTAGCATACTCTCTGGCACATAGTAAGAAATTTCTCAATAAACAGTATCTCTTATAAAATAGATCACCGGATTTAGTAAAAATAAGAGTAAACCATATGCTGTTTACATGAGGCATTCTTATACAGAAAGGTTAAAAACAAAACAATGGGACTAACATCAAGAAATGGAGAGATGAGAGAGCAATATTAAGTGTTAGACAAAGCAGAATTCAATATAGAAAACATCTGATACAAAAAGGGATCCTATACTGAAAAAAGATGAAATCCATGATTAAAGAATGAATTGTGACATGCCAAATAACTTCAAAATATTTAGTCAAAATATGTAGTCAAAATTGAAAAACAAAAGGAAAATTTGACAGAAACACAATTGTACTTGGTCAACAATATACTACCTCTGAGTAAAAACAGGGATATAGAAGCACTATACTATTAAACGAAACCAATATATACGAATGACTGAAAACATATATACAGACTGCAAAGATATACCTTTTCCCTCCCAAGAATCCAAGGGGCATTTCCAAAGATGGACTATAAATTAACATATAAAGAAAACATCAATATAGTACAAAGCAAAATCTGCTAAGATCTTATTCCCTATTTAGAAGGAAATAAAATTAGAAATCATTAAGAAAAAAATGTAAACAAACAACCATAATCCCAAACATTTGGACATTAAAATATACTCCAAATTGTTGGATAAAAGAAGAAATTAAAGTAACTGCAGAATAGTTAAAAAGCAACAAAAAAAAATATTAGACATTAAAAATCAGAACTATCATTCACAGCCTTTTCAAGAAATAAGAAAATACTAACATAATCATAATAATAAAATGAAGAAATTTAATAATTATAAAACCAAAAATTAATTGAAAAACAATGGTCTAATTTCTAACATAACTTAGATAAAATTTTAAATATCATTTATCTGTAAATATTTCAGTATGCAGGGGTAAAAGGATTCTTCTCTACATGTCATTAACTATATCAATAAAAATTAATAATTCCTTAATGTCATAAAATATGTAATAAGTGTTAAAATTTCTCAGTCTGATAAATGTTTTTTTACAATTGTTTATTGGAATCAGGTTCCAATCAAGATCCCCACACTGTATTTGGCTGACATCTCTTTCAATTTTCTTTAATTTCTCAAATGTTTCTCCTCCAAATTCTGGCAACTCCCACATACCAGATATTTGCAGGAAAAAAACAAGTTGTCTTGCAAAAATTTCCAATTCTGGATTTTAACTTCCGCATCCCTCTGATGTCATTTAACACATTCTTTTATTCCCTAAGTTTCCTATTAAAACAATGTAGTAGCTTGATTAGATTCAGGTAGTTTGTTGTTGTTTTTTAACCTGACTATGGTGGTACTGTGTACTTCCTACTTCAACCAGGAGGATAACAATTTTCTGGTTGTCTTTCTTCTTGTGATATTATAATTACTCTGTTGGTTCATTGAGTGTTCTCAAGTTAATCTATCCATTATGAAATTCCTCATTGATCTAATTATTTTAGTAGCCAGAACTGAAGATTACTGCTTAGGTTTACTATTTCATTAGGAGCTGCAAAATGGTGACAGTCATATTCTATCACAACCCTGTAATATAGTTTGCACTGGACAGGCAAGATAATTGTCTGGTATTTTTTCTTTTTATTGGTTTTTAGAATGACTTTATGTCCTAGCATCCTCCAAAAGTGACCAGTACTTTTTTTTTTTTTGAAGTATCATTATGGGTTCAGGGGTTTTAACATACTTCATATGTTTTAATCCATTGTGGTCATTCTTTGTCATGTCAAACTGACACATCTCTGGTCAACAGGAAATCCTTCAACTGGCTCTGGCATCTTTTTGATACTATTCCAGGGCTTTTACTTAACTTCTTGATTGGCATTTATATCTCTTCTATCTCCGAAATTCTTCGTTCCTCATATACACATAATTACTTGTTTTATCATACTATCTAATGTGCTCAAAATACAAAAGTAGTATTATTAATGACAATATAGTTGCTAAATGCAGTTTAAGTTTTTTTTGGCAGTTCTTTTTGTACTTAGGATATACATCTTTAGGGATGTATAGTCAAATTAGTTTCTAATCATTTAAAAAAATTCACTGAGTGGTTAAACCACTAGCTTAATATACAGTCGATTGATTTGTTTCCTTTCAGCTTAGGTTGGCTTTTATACCATTTCAAAAAAATTTTTTATAGACGTGGAAAAAATTTTTATGACTTAAAAGTCAAAACTGTAAAATAAAGTAAATCTAGTTGACATCCCTGCTTTCTTGACTTTGTTTTATCCTTCCCCCACATTAAATTAACAATTTTATGTTAATTTAATTAACAATTTTTAATTAATTTTAGGTTTATTTTTATTATGTAGGGTTTTTATTCTTTTTAATATAAGCATAGATAAGCAAATAAGTATATAGATTTGTACTTCACCTTTCACAAATAAAAAGTAGCATATTACGCAAGATATTTTCTTCCTTACCTTTTTCATTTAACAGTAGATCTTAGGTATCACTCTACAACGACCTATGGCTTCCTCATTCCTTTTAATAGCTGCATTCTATGGTACTAAGGATGTACAGTTTATTTAATCAATGCCCTATTAAGGGACATGTGGTTTGTTTCCAGTCTTTGGCTACTATAAATAGTGCTGCAATGAATACCCTGCACATACGTTTTGCTCTTTTCCTAGTATACTTTTTTATTTTGTTTTTTGTTTGTTTTTTTATAAGATTTTAAGTAATCTCTACACCCAAAGCGGGGTTCAAATTTACAATCCTACAATCAAGAGTCACATGCTCTACTGTTAGAGCCAGTCAGGCGCCCCTCCCTAGTGTACCTCTGAGCTATATTTCTAGAATTGAGATTTCTAGGGCAAAGGATGAACCCATTTCATGTTTTGTGGGTACATCTTTCTTCATTTGACTATGGAAATGTTACAGCAATTATCTTTTTTCCTCTAATATTTTTGCATGAGCTTCTATCAACATTACCCTTCAATTTCTCATCTTTAAATTAGATGGGTTCTGCTCCTATGGGAAGACAATCCCGTGTAAGGGTATGGCATGATAGCTTTCTGAACTTCATGGCTCTAAGCTTATGCTCCACTGTTACCAAAAAGTATGTAATTACGTATGTATGTATGTAGGTGTGTTTGTATGCATATAAGTTTGTCTGAGTGCATAAAATCTTAAGTACATTCTGAAATCTGCTTTCTCTATTCTCCTCTTCCTCAGTTATACGAAAACTTCTCTTTTCTTTACCTTTAATGTTCTTGTTTTGCTCAATATGAATTCTACTACTAGTCTGAGTGAAGGCTTTGTTTTGGAAGGGACTTTGGTTAGTTTCTAGAGTTTTAAAGGCCCAGGTTATCTTAGAACTCTCTTAATTTCCTGAGTGCCCCTGGACTCATCTACAAATTATAGCCTATCCACATTATTTTCACTTGTTTTTCTTCATTCCTTCTTGTATCTGTGTACCATGCTCCTTCTGTCTGGAATTATTTTCCTTGTGCCTAAAGAACAACCAACAGAGGCAGTTTTCTGGTAGTAAACCCAGTTTTTATCTAAAAATATATTTAATTTTTTTTTTAAGAATATTTTCACTGGTTAGAGAATTTTAGTGTAGGGGTTATTTTAGTACAGTATATTGTTCCAGTGTCTTCTGGCTTCCATTGCTATTGTTGACAAATTCCTTGCCAGTCTAACTCTCATTCTTACCGTCCTATAATGGTAATGTACATTTTGTTTTTCTGGTGGCTTTTTTCTTTTTTAAGATTTATTTATTTATTTGAGAGACAGAGGGAGAGAGAGCATGTAGGGAGTGGGGGAGAGAGAGTCTCAAGCTGATTCCATGCTGAGCGAGGAGCCAGATGCTGGGCTTAATCTTATGACTAAGATCACTATCTGAGCTGAAATTATGAGTTGGATACTTAACTGACTGTGCCACCTAGGTGCCGGTTTCTGGTGGCTTTTAAGAGTTTGTTTTTTGTTTCCACCTATTGGTCTGATTATCTCTTTTACACTATCCTTCTGGATAACATGTTAGATATTATCACTATATCCTCTATATCTCTTACCCTGTTCTTTTTGTTGTCTGTATTTCATTATGGATAGTCTCATCTTCAGACTCATCTTCCAGTTTATCAATTCTCTTTTCAGCTTTATCTAAGGTGCTATTAACCCCATTTAAAAATCCTTAACTTATTATATTTTTCAGTTAAAAATTTTTTCTTTAGTTCTTTTTCAAATCTACTATCGCTTTTAAAATTTCTAGTTCCTCATTGAAATTTTCAGTATGGCTTTAATTTCCTTGAATGCTGTATAATCAAACAGAGATGGTTAATAGTTTCTGATAGATAATTGCAGGATCTATTTTCGTGAGTCTATTTCTTTGGTCATTGTTTCTGATGGTTCTTGCTCACAGTATCTAGTTTCCTCGTGGGTTTGGTTATCCTTATGCTTTCTAGATGTTTTATTTAAAAAGTTAATTGTAGAAATATTTAAGACTCAAAATGACATTATATTCCTCTAAGAATTACTTTTATTCACTCTTACTGGGTGTCTAGAGACACTAGCAAGCCAAAAGCATCTCAATCCAAGTTCAAGTCCTGAAAACTCACACTACAAATTCTGAGAAAGTGGACTTATCTCTAGTTCACCCTTACTCCTGGGGTGCAGCCCTCTAGGGTTTAAGCACTTAGTAGAATAAACTCTGACTTTTGTCCCTCTAGTCCTGTGATGCTGCCAAAAAACATAGTTCATTTTTTGCTGCCCCTTCAGAAATGGCAAATATCATTCAGGGCAAACATGACTCTGAGTTAAAGACTTACCTTTCTGGATTCTGGTCTCCTCTAGAATCTCAGCCCTGTAATTTCCTATCTTGTTAGCTCTTTGATGACTCTAAGAAAGAAATTTTTATATTTTGTCCCACTTTTTAGTTGTAAGCAAGTAATGGTAAAGATCCAAATTACTTGGTTTGCCATTACAGAAAGAAATTACTCTGTCACTTTTTATCCCTTTCAACCTACTTCATGTTTCTTCATAGAGCTTGTTATTTCCTGACATTCACCTCATACCAAGTATAAGATAGATTTAAAAATGTAAAAAAAGAAAACTTAAGAAACAATTGAAAGTACTTTATGACATTATACCATATATATATTAAAGGCAAATGGTAGAGAAAAACATAAACGAATATGAAAGACAAAAGGCCAATATTCTTAAAATAGTATGAGCTCTTCGGTATAAATAAAATAAAAAAAATGTGTTTCTATTTTATTTTCTAATTTTGTTTGCTCCTTCACTTTATTCAAGTCTCTGTTCGTATCTCCTGTTGGAAAAGCCTTCTTGATCATCAATCTAAAACAATCCAATTCCCACCAATTTACCAATAACCTACTCTATTTTTCTGCATAGCACCTGCTTGTTTGCTATGGTTTAATTATCTGCATCCTCTATCACTAATGTAAGCTGTGAGAGAAAAAAGAGACTTTATTCACTGCTGTATCCTCAATGCGAAGGATTTGTAAAACGAACAGATAAAGTTTTGTCCAAAACAGAATGTCTTAACTTTAAGAATCATGGAAAAATATTTTTTAAATACACAAAATAATAGAAATAGTATTTATGGAATGCCAAGCATTGTTCTAAATGCTTTACTTGTATTAACTCATTTAATCCCAAATAATCCTGAATTAGGTACTGTCTTAAAACCCATTTTACAGATGAGCAAACCAGAGACAGAAATTACAAAGCTTACCTAAGGTCATGCAGCTACTGAGTATACTGAAAAGAATTAACAATCTGGCCAAATACTTTTCTGCACCAAACTCATCTATTCCTTTTCATACTTAAAAACTCTTGAATATGAATGAGGCCAATTAAATAAAACCACTATCATGATTACCACCACCACTAAGTTTTTTCATATATACTAAAGACTTTACTCAGCATTTTACATATAATAACTAACTTATCCTTGTGAAGTAGGTATTATCATTTTTCTTTTACAAAAGGAGAAAACTGAGGCTGAAGGAAGTTAATTTAGTTGCTTAAAGTCTAGCTTGACTGGGGGTTCAATTTTAACTTTAAATCTAAAGTCTTTATTTTTAACTACTAGATTTAAAGCCTTGCAATAAAACTTTATGCTTCAAAAAGATAAAGTGCATTCCCTTAAAAAAAAAAAAAGCAAGCATTACATACATCCATTTCAGACATATAATCTTCCGGTTTGTCCATAAATACTGCAGAGACTGGAACAGATGTGTTTTTGGACATCATGAATTTTAATGGAACTTCATGGAAGATTTGATTTCTCTCTCTCATTGTCATTTTCTTTTGGGGAAGTGGTGAATTAATATAAATTACTTTAACCGGTTTTGAACCTTAAAACAGAAAAATAAAGAGAGTGATTAGTTTCCAGAAGTTATATTTTAAAACAAACAGGATATAGGACAGAAAGAAAGATTACCAAACAAAGAAATACAGCACAGGAAAGCGCAGCACATGTCTCATGTATTTTCCACCCTTGAACTTGTGATCTTTAATGTGCGTTACAGATAAAAGGGGAGAGATTTTGGCAAGAAAAACATGTTCTCTAAGAAATTTTTAAAAGAGAGCTTCTGCTTTTTATTTCTTATACTTTTATTGTCATTATTACTCAGTTCTTATAGGACTTTCAAAAAGTGATGAAATTTTACCACAGAGAATAGATTACATATAACTCTATAGTTTTGTTTCATTAGACACAGTTCTAGATTTACTAAAATCATTACATATAATATTATTCTAGAAGATATTAACTTCTCAGTCCAAAGAAAACCTATCCAGTGCTTACAAGTATAGACCTATTTTAATTCTGAGTTCCAATACCAGACAAGTCTTGGAAACTCACCCATTTGAGACTAATAAGGTATTGCATTCCTTTCATTTCAATGAAAGACGGAGAATTTTTTTCATGTATTTTTGGCTACCCTATAACATAACTATTTCTCTCTCACCCCCCAACATGAGTACAGGTTCCATAGATCTAATAACTCATGCATGAGTATCAATTCTATAGTAGCACTATACATTTAAAGTTCTACAAAATGTAAATGTAAAATTCACATCCACCTTAAATCAAAACTTAAGATTTTATTTGACAAATGACCACCTATGTTTAGACAGCTGAAATAGAACTGTTCCAACTCCTCTTTTGAGAGCATTACTTTATATGGCAAATCACAAACCTGCAACAGGTATTACTTGAATACACACAGGAATTTCCCACTGTTCCTTGTAGTTTGGTCCATGATTATTTAATAATGTAAATAATGATTGACTAGTTAGAGCTATCTGAGGGTGATATCTTGAAACAAGCTTCTCTGCATTTGGATCTTTACTAATATCCTGAAAAACAACATATAACTTGTTACTTCATTATATTTATTGGAAATTTCTTTGATGAAATGCCAAAAAGAAGGGAGAAATTCAAGAAGGGGACCTTGTAACAGTAAGATTATATGTACTTTATGAGGTAGGAGATTACTTGGGAAAAGCACTTTCCTACTTACATAATGCATAGCTGCAGCTGTTTTTTCTGGTGTCTCAGTGGTGGCTATGTCATCTTTTGAGAGCTGTAACTTCACAGGCATTGAGGGAAATACTGTTTTCACATATTTTACACTGCCCTAAGTAAGAAAAAAGGGAATGTCTTATTGCAAGTATCATATGTATTTTTTCCCCCTAAGAAAAGTATCTTTTCATCATATGAAACTCTTAACTTAAAATTCTCCACTCTACTTTAGTCTTCTTAAAGCCAAGACTTCTATGATTTTGCTACACGACCTACATGTTTTTTTCAAAAACATCCAAAACAAGGGTGCCATGGAATTTTCCTTATCACTTTACATTCTAACCTCTCATTTTATGAGGTACAAATATAACAGAAACTTTAAAATATCCTCTCTATACATACTTATTTTCCATGATTGTGAGTAAAATCATTTAAAAGAAAAAAGGTCCCCTGCTTGTATTCTGAAACATTAAGAAAGATGAGAATGAAGAAAAGAAAATCAAGAAACAAAGTTGATAGTGACATTAAAAAAAAAAATCAAGTATTGATATCCACAAAATAAAAGATACATTTGCATATTTTAGAAGTTGTATCTCATTGTTCAAAACTTAAAACATAAATATCATCTATGTGAAATATAGGTGATGTTTTAGACAAAAGAAAGTTATATCTTCGTTGGTAAACCTTACCAATGCAAGAAGAGTTTTTTCTAACTTTAATCCCATCTCTATTCTGAAGGGGAAGAATCCCATTAAGCTAGTGACTTCATGGAGAGTATAGAACTCTGGATACTTTTTCACTTGTTCAGTGCAAGCTCTTAAAATTTGCTGGGAAATAAAAATTAAGAGAAATTCATTTTTATCACACTTCTCTAAATACAACAAAAATAATTTAGTTACATATGACTACATAATTATTCATTGAAAGTATTAGCCTCATTCATTAATCAAACTTCTAATAATCCACGCATAATGTATATTCCTTATGTGAGTTACTCTCTCATTTTCATAATTCTTTTTAACCTAATTTCTTAAAAGATTGATATGTAAGAATACTAAAATTAGCAATTGTATTAAAATTTAAAATTAAATAGAAAAGATGCATCATATTTTCTGTGCTATTTAAGAAACTGTCAAGGAAATAAAGCCACATGAAAATTTCAACACACTTTCCTGCAACAAAAGCAGTTACATGACTAATTAGAAATAAGTAAGTTTAATACATTAAAAAGATTCCCAAGCACAATGGATTAACAAAGTAGTTGTATTACAAATCATTCTAATCTATAATCTAAAAAAAAATATCAATTTTAAAACTAATTAAATGATGGAGTATTTAGTATTTTCTTCTCTCTAAACTTTTCAAAAATACTATAACTCATCAGGAAATATAATCAAGAAGGAAATAAAATTCACAGCTTTACTCAAGTAGGATATATGACACTTGTGATAACATGTAAATAACTAAAAAATGCACAGTGGTTTTGGGTGGAGTCAGGTTATAAAAAACACATGTACTTCATCTTCTAAGAAATGCATTTTTTCCTCTTCTGTCAATGAATCTAATACGAACCTTTTAGAATATACTTTATATCACAAACGTAATTAGCAATAAGCATATCTTTGTAATCGTTATATCCTGTTTCCTTCAGAAATTTATAAAATTTGTCATTACAAATTAATAATTTTACTCCAGTCTCTTTTCATCTAATTTCATATCTCCTTCTCCCTTTCCTTAATCCTCACTTCCTGCTAACTTTTACATTTTTCCCCCTCCATCCATGCTTTTCACTGCTGACACTGGTATTTTATTCAGGATATTTCTTGCAACTGAGGCAGATAGGCGTTAACATGGGAAGGTTTTGTTTGTTTTTAAAAATCCTAGTCAATTGCAAAGTCAGATCTGCATCGTATCTTTGCTCCTCATTTACACTAGTTAACTTCCACCTCTAACATTCCCATCCTGTGGCAGTCATTAAAAGAATTTGAACATATGTGCAAAAGAAAGCAATATATAAGAACTATATGATACAGAGACTATTCTAGTTAGATA
Source organism: Canis aureus (assembly GCF_053574225.1). Lineage (NCBI taxonomy): Eukaryota > Metazoa > Chordata > Mammalia > Carnivora > Canidae > Canis > Canis aureus. The sequence continues at coordinate 30,064,117 of NC_135642.1, forward strand.
TTTGCTCACACATCTTGGTAACAACTGTCGGATATTACAGTGCTTGTAACGGAGTTTCATTTAATTTAGTAATTAGGGAAAGAGAAAGTCACAGGAAAATCTAACACAGGTTTACTCCTATATTCAGGTACGTCACTATATATTATTAAAGGTATTTCACAACTGGTAGGTATTAAGCAACTAAAGGATCATTATTTGATATACTTAAGGGTTTCTAACTAACAATTTGTCTTTATTTTTTAAATTTAAATTTAAATTTTTAAAAGATTTTATTTATTCATTCATGACAGATACACTGAAAGGGAGAGAGAGAGGCAGAGACACAGGCAGAGGGAGAAGCAGGATCCACGCAGTGAGCCCGACGCGGGACTCGATCCCAGGTCTCCAGGATCTGGCCCTGGGGTGAAGGCGGCGCTAAACCACTGAGCCACGCAGGCCGCCCACAATTTGTCTTTGAAAAAGAGCTACAAAGATTAAGAGATTTAGGTTGTTTCCCATCACCCAACCACCAAATGTTATTTAACATTCAAGATATCCTGAGAACTACACCACAAGCACATGCATGTGCATAATATTGATCTATCATAACAAAGAAAGGTGAAAATGACTCTGCTCCCTAAATTTTATTTTGGGCTAGAAAGGAAAAATATGGTATCATAGATGTGCAAAATTTAAAAATAATGGACCCTACTTCTGGCAGTATGGTAGAGTAGGTATGCTTTGAAGAGAGAGCACTTTTATCCAAATCCCACTAGATACTGGACAAATTACAGCTAACAATTTCATGCATTCTTGGACTTGGTAAAAAACAAAAAGAATCTCAACGACCTTAAGTAAATAAGCAAACCCTGGACCCCTAGAGTGGGAAGAAACAGGAGCAGTGAGCAGTAAGAAAACCTATGAAAGATGAGATGTCTTGAGGGCAAATGCTTTCACCAGTGGGAAGATCAGGTGAAGAGCTGAACATGAGACTCTAACATTAAAGCCTGACAAAACAGAGATTTGAACTGATATTTGTAAATGCATGTTCACAGCAGCATTATTCATAATTGCCAAAAGGCAGAAGTAACTAAAGTGTCCATCAATGGATGAATGGATAAGCAAAATGCCCAGATACATACAATGGAATATGTATTCAGCCTTAAAAAGGAAGGAAATTTAGAAACATGCTAGAACATGGGTGAATCTTGAAGACATTACACTAAGTAAAGTAAGTCACAAAAAAGACAAATACCATAAATTCCACTTATATGTGGTTACCTAGATAAGATCAAATTCAGACAGAAAGAATGAAGGTTGCTACAAACTGAGAAGGGTGGGAACTGAGAGTTATTGTATAATACACGTGATAAAATAAATATGTATTTGGTCTTTGTTTTTGGTTCCTGACACAGGGCACTAAAACTTTAGGAATTTCCTGAGTGACAAGAATGAATGTCTTTTGTATGCTACTGAGATGAATCATGGCTCCTATACAACTTCAGGATGGGGGATGGTTGCCAGTAAATCCAGGGGATGATCAGAGGGCTGGAGATTGACCTAATCTCCAAGAGCCAATAATTTAATCAATTATGCCTAGGAAACAAAGCTTCCATAAAAACCTCTAAACTATGGGGTTCAGAGAGCTCCAAAACTTAATGAACAAACGGGTACTAGGAAGGTGATATGCCTGGAGAGGGCATAGAAGTTCTCTGTCCCTTCCCACATTTCTTGCCATATGCATCTCTCTTTCATTTGGCTGTTCCTGAGTTGTATCTTTTAAGCAAGCAAAGTGTTTCCAGAGTTCTGAAGCAAATTACTCAACCAGAGGAAGAGGTCAGGGGAACCCTAGGCCTACTGTCCAGAGAGTTGGAGAACTTGTATTGGTGGACAATGGTGAAAATAGCTGCCTTTCAGAGAGTTGGAGGACTGGTTGGTGTGGGGAAAAAACAAGCACGTATTTGGTATGAGAAGTGTTGTTAGCAGAAACAGATCAGAAATGGGTAGAGTCCGTATTGCAAGGTGAAAAGAATTCAGGAGACTGGCTTTATAACAATCTGAATGTATTTAATATTACTGAACTCCACACTAAAGATAATGAAGATAGTAAATTTTAGGTTTATGTGTATTTTACTACAAATAAAAATTTTAAAACGGGAAGAAATTGACACATTCTACAACATGGTTGAATCTTGAAGAACACATTATGCTAAATGAAATAAAAATCACAAAGGGATAAATATTCCACTATGTGAGGTACCTAGAAAAGTCAAATTCATAGAGCTAGAAAGTAGAATGGTGGTTGCCAGGGATTGGGGAGAAGAGGGAATGATGAGTCATTTAACTGGTATAGAGTTTCGGTTTGGGAAGATACAGAAGTTCTAGAGGTGGATAGGATTATACTCACAACAGTATAAAAGTATTTTATGCTAGTCAATTGTCCTTAAAAATGGTTAAAATAGTAGCTTTTATGTTATGTATATTTTACCATGTAAATAGGGAAAGAGAGAGAGAGGAAAAGGGGGAGGGCAGGGGGAGAGAAATGGAAGACTGACTGAGGTCTAACCTAGGGAATACAGGAATCCTAGAAAGACAGAGTTGAGAAAATTAAGGAGAAGCAGTAACTGAAAATCGCTGAGAATTTTCCAGAACTGATAAAGGACAGGAATATACAGATACAAGAAACATAATAAACCAAGGATGACACTCCTGTGTCTGGGTTTGGAGGAAATACCCAGTGACCAAGAAGGAGGGAAATCCAGCGGTGTGTGGTGCCAGCAGATGGCCTCATAGCACCCACCACCCCACTCCCACTTGAGAGCTGGAGAATTGCTTTGTCAATGTAAAAAGTAATAAAGACCAGGAGGGATTTGTTTAAAAAAAAAAAAAAAAAAAGGATGATTTAAACATACACATAGTAATGCAACTGTGAAACACCAAAAATAAGGAGCAGAGAGAAAGGGTAGACTCTCTAAAAGGCAGGAGAAACAGATAACACACTTTTCAAAAACAGTAACTGGAGCAAAAAAAAAGTAAAATTATATCTTCAGAGTGAAAAACAAAACAGTCAACTTAAGAGTTATGTAAGGAGTAAAACTATCATATAAGAAAGAGAACAAAATAAAAATATTTTCCGATAAAAAAACCAAAAGATTGTTCATCACCAAGAGACCATCATCAAAGAAACACCTAGAACACAAAGCATTTCAGGAACAATGAAGAGGATCTCAGAATGTATACTTGAGAAGAAGAAATGGAAAGCCAAAAATAGTCAAAATTTGTAGGTAAAATAAACATTGTTCATATAAAATAATTAATGTAGGTTTTAAAAAGAGACAGCAGTAAATGTCAGGAGGGATATGATGAAAGTCAAAATGATCTATGGTCTCTGTAAATATATAGACTAACAGAATAGAAGCAGGAAATTGACCCACACATCAATGATGACAAGGCAATTCAATGAGGGGGAAAAATCACTGTAAAATTCAAAGGTAGGGCAGCCCCCGTGGCTCAGCGGTTTAGTGGCTCAGTGGTTTAGTGGCTCAGCGGTTTAGTGCTGCCTTCAGACCAGGGCGTGATCCTGGAGATCAGGGATAGAGTTCCATATCAGGCTCCCTGCATGGAACCTGCTTCTCCCTCTTGCTATGTCTCTGCCTCTCTCTCTCTCTCTCTCTCTCTCTCTGTCTCTCATGAATAAATAAAATCTTAAAAAAATTTTTTTCAAGGGTAACCATTAAGAGAACTGAAAAACAAAGAATAAATTTCAAATCAATAAGGAGAGGAAAAGGAGGAGAAAAAAAGTCAATCCCCTCAAAAGAAGTAAAATTAGAAAGAACTTTATAAAAAGACAAAGAAATCATAAACAAGCCCATTTACATCAATTATCATAATGAATGTAAATAACTAACCTTTCTAGCTAAAAGACAAGAAATATCAGATTTTATTTAAAAAGAAAAGGAAAAAAGCAATCTAGTTAAATACAATTTTAAAAGATATTTGTAAAATACAAGCCTACAGATTCAAAGAAATCCTATTGAAATTCCACCTAGCTCTCTTGTAGAAACTGACAAGAGGATATCAAAATTTCCATTTCCATGTAAAGGACTAAAAAGAGCCAAAACAATTTTTAAAAAGAACAAAGTTGCAGGACTTCCCTCACATGGTTTTGAAACTTACAAGACCAGGTGGTAGTGGAATAGAGAGAGATTTATAGAACAATGAAATAAACCAGAGTCAGGAAATCAACCCATACACATATCAATGGTGACAAGGCAATTCAGTGAGGGAACAAACAGCTTTCTCAAACCACAGTGCTAGGCAGAGTTTCTCAACTTTAGCACTTTTCACATTGTGGACCAGATAGTTCTTGGCGAGGGGGGTGGGGCACAGGCATCCTATACACTGAAGGATATTTAGCAACATCCTTGGTTCTACCCACTAGATGCCAGAAGTATGCCTTCCTCAGTTTTGACAATGAAAAATGTCTCCAGACATTACTGAATGTTCTCTGGGGAGGCAAAATCGCTCTCAGGTGAGAATCATTATTCTAGAACTAGCTATCCATATGAAAGAAGAATGAATTTTGATCCAAACCTCACATCTTGCACCATAAAAACTTGAAATGGACATTCACATTATTGTTAAACCATAAAACACCTCAATCAGGGTTTCTCAACACAGGATTACTGACATTTTGGGCTGGATAATTCTTTGTTGTGGGAGATGTCATGTGCATTATAGGATGCTTAGTAGCATTCCTGGCCTCTAGCCAATAGGTACCAGTAGCTTTCTGCCACTTGAGACAACCAAAAAGGTCTCCAGACATTTTAAAATCTATGGGGCAGGGACCCCTGGGTGGCGCAGCGGTTTAGTGCCTGCCTTTGGCCCAGGGCACGATCCTGGAGACCCGGGATCGAGTCCCACATCGGGCTCCCGGTGCATGGAGCCTGCTTCTCCCTCTGCCTGTGTCTCTGCCTCTCTCTCTCTCTCTCTCTCTCTGTGACTATGATAAATAAATAAAAATTAAAAAAAATTTAAAAAAAAATCTATGGGGCAGGGGTAAAGAAGTAAAAGTGATCCCAGATGAGAAACAGTTGGGGTCAGCAAAAATTTCTATGCTACAACACATGAAAGCACCAACCATAAAACATTTTGAAAAATGAGCATTAAAATTAAAATTCTGTTAGGAAACACTCTTAAAAACATGTCATAAACTAGGAGAAAACTACATATATAATAGACTTGTATTCAGAACATATAAAGAACTTTCAAGATTCAATAAAAATAAAAACCAATAAAATCAGTAAGAGATTTTAAAACGTCACTGCTCATTAGGGAAATGCAAACTAGAACCATAATGAGACACCACTACACACCTATGAGGTTGTTAAAATGTAAAAAGATTACCAATAGTTGGGAATGCAAACTGGTACAGCCACTCTGGAAAACAGTATAGAGGTTCCTCAAAAAGTTAAAATAGAACTACCCTAGGCCCCAGCAACTGCACTACCAAATATTTACCCAAAAGATACAAAAATACATATTCAAAAAGGTACATGCAACTTGATGTTTACAGCAGCATCATCAACAATAAGCAAACTGTGGAAAGAGCCCAAGGGTCTATTGACAGATGAATGGATAAAGATGTGGTCTGTGTGTATATGTGTGTGTACATATATATATGTATAGGAATATATATATATATGGAATACTACTTAGTCATCAGAATGAGATTGTGCCATTTGCAATGATGTGGATGGAGCTAGAGTGTACTATGCTAAGCGAAATAAGTCAGAGAAAAACAAATATCATATGATTTCACTTTTATGTGGAATTTAAGAAACAAAAACAGGTGAGCCTATAGGAAAGGGAAAAGAAAAAGGATGGGAAACAAACCACAAGAAACTCTTAATGATAGAGAACAAACTGAGGGTTGATGGAGGGATGTAGGTAGGGGATGAGTTAAATGAGTGATGAGTATTAAGAAGGGAACTTGTTATGATGAGCACTGGATGTTATATGTAAGTGATGAATTCCTAAAGTCTACTCCTGAAACCAGTATCACACTATTAGTTAACTAACTAGAATTCAAATAAAATTTTGAAAAAGAAAGAAAAAAAAGAATTACATGGGTTTGACCAAGGTCATCAATGGGGAAAAAGATGAAACTGGAGGTCAAAACTTTACTTTTTACTTTTCAAAAAAAAATTACCAATACTAAGTGCTAGCAAAAGCACAGAGCAACTGGAACTCTTATATATTGCTGATGAGTGTAAAATGGTACATCCATTATGAAAACGTCTGGCAGTTTCTAATAACATTGCCATATGATCTGGAAATTCTAACTCTGGTTCTTTACCCAAGAAGAATAAAAACACATGTTCCAAAAAAAAAAAAAAAAAAAAAAAAAACACCTTGTGTAAGAATGCTCATAGTAGCTTTATTCATAATTGCCCCAAACTGAAAATAACACAAATGCCCATCAAGCGCTGAACTGATAAACCGATTTGGTATAATTGTACAATAAAACAAAAAGGAATAAAAAGGAGCACATTATGCATATTTGTGTCATGAATCTCAAAAAAATGCTGAATCAAAGAAGCCAGACACAAGAATACACTGTGTATGACTCAGTTTTGAAACTTTAGAAAAGGAAAATCTAATCCATGGAGACAGAAAAGCATACTGGTGGTTTCCTAGACCATGGATAGAAAGAGACATAGAGATCTTTCTAGTGTGACCAAAATATACTATGTCATGACTGTGGTCATGGTTACACAGGTATATGCACTTGTGAAAACTCAGTGACATGCACTTAAAATGGATCCTTATTAAATATGGCTTAAACAGGAAGAGCTTATTTAGTGTGTAATAACTGTATGCTCTAACAACATAAAGAACCACCTTTTTTTAAAAAAGGGAGAATAGGGAGAACATCTAAAAATTTTTTTCAAATACTTTTCAGTATTTTTTTTTTTTTTAAGATTTTACTTATTCATAAGAGACAGAGAGAGAAAGAGGCAAAGACACAGGTAGAGGGAGAAGCAGGCTCCATGCAGGGAGCCCAATGTGGGACTTGATCCCAGAACTCTGGGATCACACTCTGAGTCAAAGGCAGACATTCAACCGCTGAGACACCCAGGCGTCCCAGCTTTCAGTATCCTATTGACTGATTGCCCTGTTATTCTAAGGTTGTTGCATGTGGTATAAAGTGAGACACATGTGATATTTTTTCTCTAAATAAATATTTCCTAGCTTCATCTACTGAAATATTCCCAAAACAATGACCAATCCAGGAACAATGAGCATCCCCAATACCCAGACTGTAGTCTTGAAATACCACTTCCCACTGGAAGAAACAAAGGCTCCGGGAAATGGCTGATTCCAGAGTTGAAACAGGAAATGTACAAAACAAGCCTCAAAGACTACCACAAAGACTCAAAAAGACTCAAAAGCCTTATGAAGAGCTGTCATCGGCTAAAGCTGGTATTATCTGAGCTTCAAAAAGGGTAATTACAGTGGACTAAAACCCATAATATTTTTAAAAAAGAAAACACTGATCAATATTGGAATAAATTTTTTTTTCAAAACTGGCATATAAAGGGAAAGAATCTAGCATTTTTTTCTACTACATGAATTAGGAAACCACATAGATGAGTGAAAAAATATCTTAATAAAATTTTTCCAATAAATACAAATAAATGATGCAACTAGAACCCTACAATTTTGTAAGCCCAAGTGAATGAATACACCTAGGCATCGAACGTGAACACCTGCAACTACCACAAAAAAGAAACAATCAGACGTTATGTGCCACCTGATAAAGAAAACAACATCTATGTGTTAAATCCATTTGGCGAAGACTAATTCTGATCAAGCTTCCAGATCCCATCAATAATTTGTAAAAAACATAGAGAAATGAGGAACATGTTGAATATCACCATTTGAATAAGCAATCATCAAAATCTAGACTGTGGGAAACTTTACAAGTCAAATGACCCAAGTTCTTGAAAAGATAAAGTTTAAGGGAAAGAAAGGAATTGAGGAATTATAGTTTATTCATATAATAATGCACAGAAATGAGAATGAATGAACTATAACTACACACATACATGCATATGAATCTTACAAACATGAGTGAAGGAATAATTCTGTTCACATAAAACTCAAAAACAGGCAAAAGTGAGCTCAGAGAACTACCAAAATAAAGGAAATGGAAATTACCAACACCAAACTGTGACAGTGATTAGTTCTTCAAGGAGAGAGAATGTTCTATTAGGAGGGATACACAGGGAGCTTCTAGGATAGTGGTAATGTTTTATTTCTTGACTTGGAAGAGAGTTACGGGCAGCCCTGGTGGCTCAGCGGTTTAGTGCTGTCTTTAGCCCAGGGACTGATCCTGGAAACCTGGGATCGAGTCCCACGTCGGGCTTGCTGCGTGGAGCCTGCTTCTCCCTCTGCCTGTGTCTCTGCCTCTCTCTCTCTCTCTCTCTCTCTCTCTCTCTCAGGAATAAATAAATAAAATATATATTTTTTAAATGTTAAAAAAAAAAAGGAGGAGAGTTACATGGGTATTCACTATATAATTATTTGTTAAGCCATATATATATTTGTTTTACATACTTTTCCATAAACATATTGCATTTCACAATATAAAACTGAAATTTTAAAACACTAAAAAAATCAGAAAAATATCAGTGAACCTTTAGGGTAGAGATGTAAAATGTAAATTAGACAAAATAGGCTGCCGAGTCAATCTGACTAAAAAACAAGACTTAATGCTGATTGTTGGCTATCAAATTGTGTACTTTGCTAATAAACACTTTAATATTCACTAAATAATTGCAATGAGCACTTGAGAACTTAATTGCATGTCAAGCATTATTCAGTTATTAGGAACAAAGCAGTGCACCTATTTATGTATAGGTGTTGCAAAGGACAATAAAAAAGAGTAAAATAAAACATGGTAAAAGGAACCCTGAAAGTGATGCTATTTGTTTTAGGATAATTAGGGATATCTTGATAGTTCGTATCTGAAGATAGACTTTTAGAAATCAAGGAACTAATCCATGCGTTTATCTGGGGAACAGCTTGCCAGAAAGATGGGGAGAGCCAAGAACCTTAAGGCAGGATCATGCTTGGAGTTTTCAAGTAGCACAAAAAGGTCAGTAGGCTGGAAAAGAACAACTGAGGAAGATATGTAGAAGATGAAAGAGGCTGGGGGCAGGGAGGAGTTGAGGGAGTGAGATCATGTAGGGCATTGTACAATTTTGTAAAGACCCTCTCTTTCTGAGTAAACTGAGAAAACATTTTAAATCAATGATACGAGGGGATGTGATTTATGTTTTATTTATTTTTAAAGATTTTATTTATTTATTCATGAGAGACACAGAGAGAAAGAGGCAGAGATATAGGCAGAGGGAGAAGCAGGCTCCATGCAGAGAGCCCAATGTGGGACTCCATACCAGGAGCCAAAGGCAAGACGCTCAACCGCTGAGCCATCCAGGCATCCCTGGTTTACATTTTAAAACCATCATTCTGGTCCCTTCAAAGCCACTATTAAAATAAGAATAGCTACAATTACTTCTCCACAGGGAAAAATATGACCCTTGGTTTAAGTATCATATGCAGGTTCAGAGAAAATAAAAATGCAATTCTTCCTTTTATTTAGAAGAATCACTCTTCTGGTTCATATTAATAGCAAAATTTTACCTTAAAAAGTATTTAAAAAAATGGTAAAACTAATATCCTGTCTTGCGCCCAATTATAGTGACCAGTTTTGTTTTGTTTTGTCTTAATTGTGGTAAAATACACATACACTTACTACCTTAATTTTTACATGGAGAGTGCAACACTGTTAAGTATCACACTGTTGTATATAATAACTAATTTTAAAAACTAAAAAAAATTCAGACTGGTGTTGGTGTTTGTAGATAAACTAATACAATAATATATATTAGTATTTATTATTTAAGTAGTGTATTCTGAATCTCTCATAGACCCACTGAATGATGGTAGGGCACAAAGTATAGTGATTTACATGCTTTGCTTATACATTTGCATGAATAATCTAAGTACCAGAAAATGAACTCACAGTTTAGAAATTCTTATTTATGGCTAGTTACCATGAAGATAATGAAAACAAATTTATGTGACTAAATACGAAATGACCATTCAGATTTTTAATGACCAAGGTAACTCCTTAAACATTCATTCTCTCACAAGGGAAATCAGTGCATCAGATCAAACCATCCATTTGAGTAAAATCTAATTCAAATTTGGTAGTTGGATCAGTTAAAAAAAAAAAAAGACCCCAAATGTTAATATATTACAGTATATGATTTTGAGGTGCTAGAATTTCCATTATTAAAATACACGATGAATAAATGACCCACACACAATTTGGTTTCTGAATTAATAATACTGATATTTTTATATAATTTTCACAGGATCATCACATGTTTGAAAATGCTGTTATTGCCTACTACTTGGCAGTTTAAATAAATGATTTTTTTTTACCTCTGTGAAGAGACGAGCATCATCAGAAAGCAGATTATAATCCTGTGCACATTTCTTTGCAGAATTCTGCAAAAACTTTAGGAATTCAGTAACTTCTTCATTCACATGTTTTTTCATATCCTGATTTTTAAAAAAGTAGACATATCTTGGAATAAGAAGTATGACTGAAAACAATCACTTCTCAGTCACTGTTCTAATAATTTGTATTTAAAGACTAAAATATCATATCCAAAGCAGAAATCAGAGAAATAGTAAACATTATTATATAATAATGACAAACTCGTCATTAAAAACTCCACAATGTATATAAATCTCAAATCACTATGTGTAACACTTGAAACTAATACAACATTGCATATCAACTACACTTCGATTTAAAAAAAAAAATCCTAAACTCTGTAAAAATAGAAGAGCAAATGACTAATATTATACTACCTATTTAGGAATTAATACACTTTTTCATAAAATGCTCTCAACATAAAAAAGACAAACATTCAAATGGAAAAAATGTGCAAAGAACATGAATAGGCAAGTTACAAAAGAAATAAAAGTGGCTTAAAAACACATGGAAAAGGCTTATTTTCATTAGTAAATTAATGTGAATTAATATAAAACAAGGCATCACCATTTTTTTCCATATCAAAATAGAGGCTAAAAGGTAATATGCAGTGGTAGTGAAGATATTATTTTTTTAAAGAAAACCTTCATGCAATAGTGGTATATACAAATTGGCTTACACTTATTGCAAAACAATTAACTGTGTAAGTGCATATCAAAGGCTTAAAAACATGTATAGTTTTTGATCTGGCAATTATATTTTTAAAAGTTTATCTTAAGGAAACAATTATAGATGTGAACAAAGAGTTTGCAACCAAGATGTTCAACACAGCATTATTTATATAACTGAGTACTTGAAACTACTAATTAATTAAAAAAAACTTAAAATTGGCTCAATGATCAAGGTAAAATTGTTCTGCTAGTACATAAGATGAACTGGAGTGAAATATGCTCAGAACCAGAGAAAAATGCCTGAAGTATAATAGAACCAACAAAAGAATGAAGCACCAATGCTTTGTCAATTAAACTTAAATTTTTCATTTTTGTTAATACATTGCACCTAAAAACATAAAAGCAAAGTTAAAATATTTGAGCACTGGGTGTTATAATATATATTGGCAAACAGAACTCCAATAAAAAAATATACATATAAAAGAAAAAAATTTCTAAAAAAAATAAATACTGTTTACTGAAACTGAAGAATAGAATACATACCAAGTACTGCAAGTAGTCATTTTTATTTATTCCAACAGCTTTGGAATTTGCAGGAATTTTTGCGTATTTAACCAACAAGTCCACATAACTCCTCTGCTCTCTCTGTGAGAAACGAGAGAAACGAGGATAAGGAACTCTTGGTTTTGGAAGAAGAATCATTCCAACTGTGGTTTTAACTTTTTCCTTTGCTTGAGTTGCTGAACTAACTGCCGGCTCATTTTCTACAGAACTTGCTGAGGCATTCAAATTTTCTCCTATACGTCTGGAAAAAAAAATACAATTTACAAATATGTGCTTTTCACATGAAGATTACTATCATGGAACTTCATGATTCTCAATCACCAGGGAGAATATAGCGTGATTAACATAGTAAATTCTAGATTATTATCTAACTCTGCCACCTGCATTTTGATGTTTAGCCATTTGGTGTAAATTAAGTATTCTGCAGGATAGGATCACATTACAAGTTTACCTTCAATTATCTGACAGAGAGGGAGAGGCAAAATCCTTAGACAAGTTATTCAATTTGGAACTTTTCCCCCTTTATTCAACAAGGGAAAACTGTTCTTGCCAATTATAGATGCAGGTATTTCCTGTTCACCTTTTTTATAATGCAAGTTGTTTTCAAAAGCTTAAATTCAGTAAGCTATGTCAGTTAATATGTTGAACAAAAGCCACTAAAAGCAGGATATGCTTAGGTCACAGGTTCACAAACTGAGATTCTAAATTTTCTAGTTTCCTTTAATTATCTCAAAATTTAAAAAGAAAATTCCAACACTGCATGCCATGTTTTACGGAAGCAATAGTGGTTTTAGAAAAGTTGTACAATCCTCTATCACTCATACATGGCTGAGACCATGGAAATGCCTTTATGCTTTGAATGAATGCAAAAGAGGAAATCTGGCATATCATAATGAAATGCACTATAGGGGAAAGTAATAACTAGAGAACCTGTTATCATAGTTGTTTATGAAACGATACCCCCAATTTCTTTAAAAAAAAAAATACCTTTCTGCACCAGTGAGATACATGAATACAAAGTTCTTATGTTGTTCATAATCTGTTGCTATTCCTAGTATTCAGTTATAGTAATCTACATTTTTAAGAAGGGAATTTTAAAGTATACAAATACATAACCAAACACAACTATACTTTCTTAGCCTTCACAATTCTAATTACCACCACAGTAATTGTTCCCTCTCATTTAGTTCCAAATTAAACAACAGTAGCACAAGTAGAAGGTAAACTAACGAGAAGGATGGAGGTGTTCATTCATTCATCTCCCCATTTGTTAATATTTACTAAGTGACTACCTTGTGCCAGCCTTATGCCAGAAACTGGGGAACAATATAGTCTTTATTCTCTAAAACTTTACAATTAAGTGGATCAAACAAATGAATGGGGAAGAAAGTAAGTATGTATATTAATACAGTGTAATGGCAGCCTATGGCAACCTCAGGTTTCCAAACTGAACTTACTGAATAGGTGACCATGAATCCTACGGATAACCTGATCAGGGATTAAGAGGGAGACTGGGGAGGGGCAAGAAATATTCAGAGCTGTGGTTCTCAATCATGACAGCATTAATTTTTTCGGGGAATTTGAGAAAAATATGGCAGCATCTGGGTTGTCACGAAAGAAGGGGATAATTAAAGGCACGTAGAGGTGAGGAATACTAGCTGCTTGGATTGTAATGTATGAAAATATACTGCCCAACTTTCAAAGGTCCCTTTAGGCTTTCTCTTACCATATACAAATATATCTGGTCTCTTATCACTTATCCTAACAATACATTTTATTCTCTTTTAGTTTTACGATTCTTCTATGGCACAGTTTACATTAACCTCTCTTAAATCCAATCTTGTTCATTTTAGCTGGTGCATCCGACTACTTCATTATATCTTCTAGTGTAGCAGTATCCATGCACTTACATATCCAATTATATAAATTATTTCCTTTGATTTCACATTTATATATCTACGACACTCTAAAAATATATTGTCTGTGGCTATTTTTAGCTATGAATTTTAATTCAGGTAGTAAAGGAAGTATCTTATTTTTCATAAATATTTGTTATGAAAAAGCCTGATCAGGCTGAGAATTATCAATTTAGATCAGTGTCTGGACAAAGAGTGAGTCTCACTCAAAACTACTGAAAATTTGTTTTAGATCAGCTTTATAATGCTAGAATAATTATGTTAAAAATGCCAAAATTCTTAGAAAAAAACTTAGGGCCCCAAAATAAGGCAAAATATCCAACCCCACTCTTTTAGAGCTAAACTAAAAATGGAAAACTAATCAAGAGACCTCGTTAGTGAATGGGAAAATAACTTTGGAAATTAAAATAAGGATGTTTAGGTGGCTCTGAAAATAATACAGGTGAAAGAAGACATACTTAGCTACTAAAGTTTCTCCAATAACTGTATAAAAATAAGCATATTTTAGGTTAACAAAATGAATATTAACTGCTGATCTTGAGAGAAATGTATTACAGCAAATTGATTTCTCACTAGAAAATGTCTTGAGAGCTATTCAAACCTAACAGTATTGTGTCCGCAACTCTTAACAATACTGCTTCACAGCTGTCTCTCTGAATATGAGAACATGTCTGTCCTTGTGGCACAAACTGGCAAATTTAATTAAGCTGCTGCAGCAACAAGATGCTGACTCAGATATGCCAGAGTAGGAATGTCAAGAAATTCTAGCAGTTTAAATTGGCTACATTCAGCAAAGAATGAAATGGCAGCACATCAAGATCATTTCCGTGTGCAGTGCTGTCAAAATCTTCATCAGGGTGCAAGCCAAAAGCATCTGACAGGGTTTCTCTATCCACATTTACAGCATTATATTTTATTTTAGTTGATGGTTTGAAGTTTTCCCCCTTCATTTTGTCAACCACCCATTCTCCTTTTTTAAAGTTTCTAAAAAAAAAAAAAAAAAAAAAAAAAGCGTATTTCAAACTTTTAGTTTCCAATGCTTTAAGTCTACTGGTTTGGGTGGCTTCAAGTAGTATTTGGAAATGGTGCTTCTAGCCTCCGTCTAAAGTCTACCTGTACCTCCTGAATTCGACTTATACTTTTCTTTATTAAACATGTTAAAATTTCATAATTTTTATTTGAAGCTATTTTCCCCCTTGTGGGCTTAAAACCCAGTTAGAAGTATATACAACAGAAAGTTAATTTTTTTATTTTATTTTTTTAAAGATTTTTATTTATTTATTCATGAGAGACACAAAGAGAGAGAGGCAGAGGCAGAAGCAGACTCCATGGAGAGAGCCCAATGTGGGACTCGATCCTGACACTCCAGGATCATGCCCTGGGCCAAAGGCAGGGGCTAAACCACTGACCCACCCAGGGATCCCCCACAACTGAAACTTTAATTTAAAAAAAGGTAAATGTTTACCTTCCAGTAGAGGGAGAAGGGTTGAATAAAAACTTCCTATTGTAGAAAGCAGAGTAATCAGAAGTATCAATATTTTCCCAAATATGTTAGAGGACACAAAACCCACAAAATTAGGGTTAATCAAAATTTTTCACTTTTCCTAATTTTTCCATCAAGAAAATATCTGTAAATTAATAGTCTGAAAATCCATTCCTTACTGTAATAAAACTTTATAAAATTTAACATGAGCAAAAAAGAAATACATGAAATCAATGCCTCAAGTCTTTATTTTTTTACACCAAAAGGTAAATTATACTAATAAATTATTTTGTGTTATGCAGAAATCTAAAGAAAAACAAGCATATTCTAAGAAGAAAATACTTTAGAAGTTGTACTCAACTGCCAGCAAGATGCCCTCTCCCTTACATAATTCAGACTATAACCCACATAGGACATGCTGACTAGAACTAAACTTGAAAAGAACCATTAAAATAATTAAGGAGCAGTGGCAGGATGAAGAGTAATACTAAAAATTTTTAGTCCAAAAAGATGAAGGCTGAGATAAAAGTACATAAAATGGTGAGAAGCTTTTAAGATACATGGTCATTTTACCTTTAGAAAAACGTAAAGATATACATCTTTGTCCTCCTTTTCCAGGAGACTAGATTTGGTAGGCATTCTTTAATTCAAATAAACAATGGCAATTCTTTATTTGATAATAAGTTTTAAGAAATCAAAAAAAGAAATTAAGTTATCCTCACGAAATGGTACAGTCGAATAACAAAATTACCTTAAAAAATCCATAGATGCATTTATATGGGATCTACTCAACTTTCTATAGGTGATATAAGCAAAAACATTATAATTATGCTCCCAGGCAAGAATGTTCCTTTTAAAATTGCCTCTTTACTTCGACCTCTGCTTGCTTTTTTTTTTTTTTTCTCTGCTTGCTTTTATATGAACTTATTTATTCATCTGGTGAATCAAAAAAGCACTTCAAAAAATGTTTTTAATGGTAATCTGGCAGTATCTATCAAAATAAAAAACATATACATACCTTCTCTTATAGGAATTTATCATACTTATATCAGCATATGTATAAAAAGGATGCTCAATGTTTATAATAGGAAAGGAATGGAAACAACCGAAATGAATATCAATGGAGTCATTTAATTGATTCCACAGACATCCTTAAAGGTTCAGATTCAAAAGTATGGGTTGAAAGTACAAAATCAGTATTTCTTAAAAGCTCCAAAGAGTATAATGAGCCAGAATGGTAAGCCTGAAAATGAAGATGGCACAAGAGACTGAGAAATGTCACCATAACCAGAAAACTAGGAGAGTAAGAGATCTTCATAGTTGAGAAGTCACTGATGATCTTAAGAGGAGCAGTTTGTTTTTTTGTTTTGTTTTGTTTTTAAAGATTTTATTTATTTATTCATGAGAGGCAGAGAGAGACAGAGAGAGAGAGAGAGAGAGAGAGGCAGAGACAAAGGCAGAGGGAGAAGCAGGCTCCATGCAGGGAGCCTGATGTAGGACTTGATCCCAAGTCTCCAGGATCACACCCTGGGCTGAAGGCAAGTGCTAAACTGCTGAGCCACCCAGGGATCCCAAGAGGAGTTGTTTTAATAGACCAGTGAGGATGGAGACCAGATTGGAGTGGGGTTCAGTGAAAGCAAATGCAGTGGGAAGTGTTTTATCCTGTTTTATTAATCCATTCTCCCAAGTTATCTTTTGAGTAGAGAGTTTAATTCATTTAAAGTAATTACTGACAAGGAAGGACTTATTATTGTCATTTTGTTAAACGTTTTTTATATGTCATAATTTTTTGTCCCTCACTTCCTCCCAGATATATAAGTTTTTAAAGAAATCTAAGTACAAACAATACAAAAGGTAAGAAAGTAACATGGATGGAGTCCAGGGATTGTAACGGGAAAAACTTGAGTACCTTTAAACACTGATTAAGAGAAAATGAAAATATAGGAGTAGGAAGAGATGCTAATTGACAGGATACTGAGGAAGGCAGGAACAGATACGGACCCATTCCATACACAGGCTGGAAATATTCTTCCTCAATTGCAAAATGAGTGGAGAAAGGATGAAAGTAAATATTGGGCTCCTCTAGAGAAGCTCCCCAATTCCTCACTTGGCGTATTTACAGTCCATTCTAGTAAACTCAATTACTTGGTTTGAAGACTCATCCACAACAGAATAGAAACAGCCAATCACAAAAGAAAGAAGAGCTGTTATGGGCAGGCAAACAGTAGGAAGGGACAATTATCACTGAATAGGCATGTTCATACCAGAAAGGAAAAAAATCTCCAGCAATTTGTCAGTATCTATTAAGATATAAAAGGCATATGCCATCTAACCAAACAATTCAATAATCTTATAAACATTACAAGAATTTCATCAATGTATTGTTTATAATTACAAAAAAAGAGGACCACATTTGGCAATATTGGACTAGCTAAATTAATGAAAACTATATATATGAAGTACTATGCAACAGTTAAGATTAAAACACGTAGAGGCATGGAAAGATACATGAAATATTATTTTAAATGAAAAAAAGGAACTGCAAAACAGTTTTATAGTATTTTCTGTTATTTATAATATGATCCCTTTTTTTTCTTTTTAAATTTTTATTTATTTATTTGAGAGAAAGAGAGAGACATATAGCAACAGAAGGTACAAGCAGGGAGGAGAGGGAGAAGCAGGCTCTCTGCTGAGCAAGGAGCCCAATGCAGGGCTGGATCCTAGAACCTTGAAATCTTGACCTGAGCTGAAGGCAGATGGTTAACTGACTGAGCCACTCAGGCACTACCTCCCATTTTTGTCTTTATATTGGTGTGGAGAAAGGTCCAAAAAGATTTATACACACACATGCACATACATCAAAGACTAGTCATCCTTGGGTACTGGGTTCTTCCATTTTCTAATTCTTACATTTTTATAATTTGAATTTTAATAGTGGATACAGATATAAAACTTCAACTGCCAGAAAAATAACAATCAAATGTGAAAATAAATAACCAAATAAATAAATATATTACCTGTTAGATAAAACATATAGTTCTTTTAAACTTGGAGCCATGGAATGGTCTTTATAATTTTCTTGAGAGAAAAATGTCTTAAGGCCATTTTTGGGGGAAACATCCCTGTGAAACAAAGTTATTTATTTACATTTGACAATTCAAAATCTCATGCTAGACTAAGTAGCCGTAATGGTACAATTGTAGTTTACAACTACATGCCCCTTACAGCCCCTTTCCCAGACAATCACCTCTTAATAATTTTAATTTCACATATCAGATGTCTGAGTTTAGATGTTTTACTTGACTGGCTTTTAGCCGAGGCTCTTTCTGAAATTCCCCAGCTCAAATAATCAGCCTTGCTTTTTCCTTTAATATTTGATTAAATGTCAGAGATACTTAAGAGTTAAAGATAGAACAGACTGAAGTACAATTAAGAGTCTGTCAGGATCAGGGCTCACCTCAGGCTCTGTGGCATAACATGAAGATGTTTGGCTGCTGAAAGAAAATGCTTCTCAACTTAGTTTTGTTTCATGCATTATTGCACCAGGCCACAAGACACTACAAAGACTGAATATCCTACCTATTGTCATTAACTTGGCAAATGTGACAAATGGTGTGCCTCTGCTAAAACCACTTCAAAGGTCTTATATGATTTTCCACAACATCATAATTAGAGACTAAGATATTACAGTCACACTTTCCATATAAGAAGGATCCAATAAATGCTGGTTGAAGGAATTAAGAACAGTGAGAACCATAATCTAGAAAGGACAAACATTATTAGGATTCTATGGGAAAAGGTAGTTCCAAGGGCAACAATACTGTGCAAAAACTGTAAACTACATTTGGTTTCACAATGTCAATGGTGTTTAAGAGCATCTGTGCTGTATCTGAACACCTTCTTTATGACAATGAGCATAAATGTATACACCTTCTAAAACTTAAAATAGAACAATCTATTAAATGATAACTTCTGGATGCCCCATTCCCAAAATAGGAAATCTTAGCTTTTGCCCCATACTCATTTCTTACTGTTTTTAAAAGTATTTATAGAAAACATAAATAAACAAAACAAAAACAACTACAATTAAAGTATAAATGGTAAAAATTAGGATGTCTTACTTGCTATGCACCAGTAATAATTTCTTATTACCGTACTGTATCTGTCAAAGCTCATTAAATTATAAGGTTTTTGCTTGTAATACAAAAACTAACTCATGGACTCCAGGACAGTGAGCAACTTGGGAAGCACTGCTTGCAATAAAAAAATACTTATGGAGCTCATACTGATTGAATCTTATGAGTCAGGTACTATTTAAATCACCTCTGTAATCTCTCCTAACTTTAGTATTCTCTTTGGCTAGCAAAGGGTGGATGCTCAGTACATTTGTATTAAATTGACCTAAAGCAGCACGTGTATTAGATTCCTACAAAACCACACTTAACGAGTCATACATTTCTAAAACACAGTCTATGCATTTATAATATCACTCGATATAGATTCTAACATAACAAAATGAAGCTTGTCTATTCTTAAAGAGGGCTTTTCTATTACTTGTACAGAAATGGGCAAGGTTATCGGGCACAAGAAAATTCCAGCTTCTCTTCTTCACTAAGACACCAAAAATAAATAATAAATACATGATGGAGTTATACCTACTAGCCAGCTGGGTGATGGATTATTGTCATTTTAGGAGGGTAACTGCAATCAGCTAGACCTCAAAAGTGTTCAGTATGTGAAGGTAAGACTGGGGTTATGTTCTGAGCCATCAAATTTGTTACCTTTCTATTTCTTCCAAATCTCTCCACGCCGGAAACCCTCCTTTCATAATCCAGCCACCAGTCCCACTTCACTCCTCTTTAGATTACCAACAGATGTGACTCACCAGTTCAGCCTTGGTTCCCCCATGGCCATCATGGAGCTCATATTCCTAGATTTCTGCTTCACTCTAGCTCACAGTTCTGCTGCCTGGCAGTGCGGGCTCCAGAGGGACGCAGGATTTCTCCAGAATCTACACTCAAGTGAGGAAAAACAGAAGGTCAAGATCAAAAGCAGAGGGCTGGCTGGGCCAAGGGGCCAGGTG
Source organism: Canis aureus (assembly GCF_053574225.1). Classification (NCBI taxonomy): domain Eukaryota; kingdom Metazoa; phylum Chordata; class Mammalia; order Carnivora; family Canidae; genus Canis; species Canis aureus. The sequence goes on from NC_135642.1 coordinate 30,084,389, forward strand.
TGAACCTGGAACACCTGCCCTCCACTGACAGGGACACACCTAAAACAGAGCGCAGCACGCGGAGGGCTATTCCCAAGGTTCTTTGTACCAGAACAGCAATGCTGATGCAGGAGCCCTTCTTCTCCTTCGAACTTAACTCCAGTAAATAACCTAACTCTCAGGACACTCATTGTGGAAAAGGGAGTCCAAACACAATGCTGTTCTCGTTGCTGACAGAACTAGATCACCCAAGGGGACGGGGCTCTAAGTCTTGACCCTGCTCCCCTCCATTCCCTTACTGGCCCAAATAAACCTGGCTTCCGTTTTCCCAGCCATACGCGGTTATGGGGCAGATTCCGCCAGAGACGCCCTGGATATCAAGAATCTTAAAATAAATAAATAAATAAATAAATAAATAAATAAATAAATAAATAAATAAATAAATAAATAAAATAAATAAATAAATAAATAGCCACTTTTGAGGACACTGAGGTCCAGGGGACTTGAATGACATTTCACAGACTCCAACAGAGGCGGTCGCCAGGGCTGCACATCGGACCTGACCCCTCTCCAGGGTTCTGTGCTGCCCGGGTCACCGCGAGCGGACTGATGAAGCGCCACGTGAGACACTAACAGTCCAATTTGCAAGTCGGTCTCTCGGTCCCCGCCGCCCCCCCCCACCCCCCCCGCCCAAGCCACCTCTGTCGCATTAGGACCCTCTGGGGCTGGGTGGGGAGGGAGAGCCGATGAAGACAAAAGGGATGTGGCTGAGGGAAAGGGGGCGGAAGGAGAAATAAGGTTCCAGTAAGGTGAGTAAAGGGGGGAGGGGTACGCGCCAACACCAGGCGCGGAGGGTGCTGGCCCGGCCGCGGGGGCCGCCATGTTCCCTCCTCCCGCCCGTCACGAGCGTGCCCGCCTGCGAGGAAGCGCCCTCCCTTCCGCGTCTGGGCTGCAGAGCAGCCTTTCCGCCCACCTCGTGGTCCGCGGCGGCTCTGGCCTGGGCCGCGGCCCCCGCTCCACACATGCTCCACCCCACTCCTCACTCTGTCGCGCGCGTCCGCGGATGGCCGTATTTAAAGGACGTGGCCGCGCCGCCTCGGCCCTGCGTAATGACGTCACGGGCGACGCCGCGGGCGGGGCCGGTGCTCCCGTCCCTCGGATGCTCCCGGGTGCTCTGCCTGGAAAGCGCGAGGGCCGCCTTGCCGGGACTTGCCCCGCGGAAGGGACTCGAGGCTTGTGTCGTCCTAGAAAGTCCCCGACCTCGAGGGAATAGTGATGGGTCAAAAGAGGGACGCGCGACAAGTACAGTCTAAGACCCCAGCAGAGCTGGTTATGACCTGGGGCAAAATATCTTTAGTTTTCCTAATCTTGTTATCTCATCTGTGAAATGGAGTTATCACCGGCACTTACTTAGGGGTTGTTTTGTTTTGTTTTGTTTTTACTTAGGGTTTTTGAAAGGATTAAATGAGGTAATGGATAAAGCTGAGCTCAGCACGCCACCTGGCACGTACTAGCACCTCCACTCCATCCCCACTCCATTTCCGGATGTCACTTTCTACCTGCAGCGACCCTGGTGGGCCCCGCTAATCTTATTTTCATTCATTAAAGGAAGATTTATTGAGCGCCTACGATGTGTGTTTGGTGCTGGGGACACAGAGGACTAAGACCGGAATACCCGTTTTCCCAAGAGCTTTTGATCACTGGGACTCTCATTCACATTAAATAATGATAAAACAACAAAGTAGGAAGCTACTGGAGAGAGATTGTGCAAATTCAGAGAGGACAGAAATCACTAGTGAGAGGGACGGAAAACAGCTATTGAATCCTTGCATGTCAGTTACTACATTGGGCGTTTGACATGTCAGCTCATTTGAAGAATCTGAAATACGTGGCTGATGGGAAAGGGCATTCTAGAAAGGGATCAGCACAAGGAAGTGCACAAACCTATTGCATGAACAGAGTCCAGTTTGTATGCTAGCAGGAAGGCATGTTCTAAATTTTGACGTCATTTATGATATTGTTTAAAACTATGTTTACACAGAAATTATACTTCTATTAAAAGTCCCCCTTGAATACAGGGACCCTTAGGTAATTTATTTTGCTGAGGATGCAAGGACTATAAAGAGTAGTAGAGGAAGAGTCTGAAAAACACATTGGGACTAAGCCACAGAAGAACATATAAGCTAGACTAAGGATTCTTTGACTTTATTGTGTAAGAAATGAAATGTTGGTCTAGGGACTGGGGGTTGCTTATCAGCAGAGGAATGCTAGAGGAGACAGTGCTTGTGAATACTTGCAGATCAGCTGGAGCAAGGAGTGGCACTGTGCAGGTAGCATTTATTTGGAAAGTGATATTCACAGCCTGTGCTAGGACAGAGACGGATATCAAGGCAGTGTAGAATATTAGGGGGTACTATCTCATAAAGCATGCAGAGAGAATTGGGACTCCTATCTTACTCTTTAGCAGCTGCTTAAAAAAGGGCACAAGAATTGTTCAAGCACATATGCTGCTGGGATTGGCCCATAGTGGTGCGGGGTGGTAACATCACCAGTCATGGCCTGTGTTGAGATTACAGATTATTATCAAAAGCATGCTCTGGTTTGGTGTTTTTGATTTCCGGTGGTTACAAGATAGCACATAGAATCAGAATTTTTAGAGCCGGAAGGAACTTTGGAGATTATCTCATCCAACCTCTTATTTTCCTCATAAAGAAACTGGGGCCTAGGTTGTCAAGTGACTTTTCTAACATTAAATGATCAGTGACAAAGTGGCTACTAAAAATCAGGTCTTAACAACTTTCGCCATTACAATACATTAAATATATGTATTCTTTCTTCTTTATGCTCTACTTGTAAACCAGAAGCACTTTAGTGAAAAGAACATGGGTTTTTGGAGTCTAGCTGATATGGGTTTCATCTCAGTTTTCCTGCTTACTGGCAGTGTAATCCTACAGATGCTGCATCTCCTCTTTGAGCCTTGGTTTCCTTATTTGGGTAATAAAGACAGTAATATCTCACAGGGTTGTTGTAAGGATTAGAAGTAACATATAAAAAGTACATCGCAAAGAGTTCAACATAAAATAACCATTAGTACATACTTTTTCTGCCCTTCCCAAACCACAAAAACCCATAGTGGAGGTAGCATTGTAAACAAATGAATATAATACAAATAAGAAATGGTACATACACACACACACACACCACATATTGATTCTATGGGAACATGATGAGGAAGGAACTTATTCTGACTGAGACAGCTTAGAGACCACTTCAGAGAAGTTTAATTTATATTGCATCTTGAAAGATGAGTAGGAGTTCCCTGGGTAGAAAAGGGGCTATGGGTTTTCAGGTGTGGAGAAAGTGCAGAAATTTGAAACAGCACTGCATGTTCTGGGGAAGGAGAAAAGCTACTGCATTGTTGTGGGCTGGGGTTGGGGGGGTGGGGGTGGGGAATGAAGGCCATTGGACTGGAAAGGGAGAAGGAACCAGAGATGGTCTTCATGTTATATTAGAGAATTTGGACATTGGACTTAATTCTCTGGGTGATGGGGAAACCAGTGTGTATGTGTGTCTCTGTGTCTGTACATCTAAAATAGCTTTATTGAGGTATAATCTATGTGTCATAAAATTCACCCATTTTATTTGTATCATTCACTGATTTTTAGTAAATGTATGGAGTTTTGCAGCCCACAGTCAACCCTGGCAAGTTTTAAAACATGCCATTACTCTGAAAAATCCTTTGTGCTTCTTTGCAATTAATCTTTCTTCCTACCCTCTAGCCCCAGGCAAACACAAATCTGCTTTCCATCTCTATAGATTTGCCTTTTTTTGGATGTTTCATATAAATAAAATCATGCAATATGGATTTTTCTCTTGGAAGAATATTTTTTAAGACAATCCATGTTGCAGTAGGTATTAATAGTTTTGTTGCTGAATTGTAGTGAATTTATTGGTATGCCCCATTTTGTTTGTGCATGCAACAGTTAACAGACATTAGATGGTTACCACCTTTCTGGCTATTATGAGTCATGTTGTTATGAGCGTTTGTATACCAATCACTGTGTGAACTTTGTATTTTCATTTCTTTTGGGCAGATACCAAGGAGTGGAATTGCTGGACTGTACGTAAATTTAACTTTTTAAGAGCCTACCAAGCTGTTTTCCAAAGTGATTGTATCATTTTATTCTGTGGATTTTTATGCAGAGGAAATATTTGGTTTTCCATTCTTGCTAAACTGAAAACCAAACTCAGACATTGAATGAGAAGTCAATATCATTTTAAAAGAATTTGTAACAGTAGACTTTTTTTGAGTTTATAAAATGTTTCATTGGACTAAATTTCAAAAAGAATTTCTTAAAATGGCAACCACTTGGCTAAGTGAAGTTATTGCAGTTGCTTCTAGATGTGTATTTCTTCTTGTGGACCAAGTCAAGACAGAGGCATATGCATGATCATCTATTTTTTTTATTAGTAACAAGTCATTTTCCTATCATTCAGCTAATGAGCTTCTTCTGCTTGATTTGGGATGAACTTAGCCTTGGAGAGTTTATTGTGTGGTAACAACTTCACTCAGGGAATTACTTCATGAACTTAACAATCATCCATAATATTCTTTCAAAATGAGAATTCATAAATAGTTCTCTAGGAAAGAGTTTTTTTTTTTTAATTTTTTTTTTAATTTTTATTTATTTATGATAGTCACAGAGAGAGAGAGAGAGAGAGAGGCAGAGACACAGGCAGAGGAAGAAGCAGGCTCCATGCACCGGGAGCCCGATGTGGGATTCGATCCCGGGTCTCCAGGATCGCGCCCTGGGCCAAAGGCAGGCGCCAAACCGCTGCGCCACCCAGGGATCCCCCTAGGAAAGAGTTTTTGATCTAGGAATTGATTCAGAGCTATTGGGGGAAATACTGTTGCCAGTAGTAATTTGTTCAAACCTGACTTTTCAGCAATAAATGTATTTCAAGGGGGGAGGGAATTATCATTAGTCCTGAAAACCAGCATAATGCTCAGGCCTAGGATATCCTGTTTCAGAGGAGAATGGCTAACATGGTCAAAATTTTCCACTCAGAAGATAATATGTTTTGAAGTATAGTTTGTACTGTTCTATATTAACATGGTCCCTGCACTAAAAACAACAAAACAAACCAGAACTAACTGTTCATCTGAATGCTGGTCTTTTATAGGGAGCCTCTAACTCTCCCATGGAGAGAGGCTGATGACAGAAGAGATAATTTCAAGTAAGATAATTAAGCAGTTATTTATATTTATCTTTAGAATACAGTATGTATTTATTGGCGGGATAAAGAAAGAATGGTAGAAAAGGTGGATGTGCGATTTGCTAGGAGGTTACTATCATAATTTGGGGTGAGGCTAATCTTAAGATTAATTTTTGTTCTCTAAGCACAGAACAATCAAGAAGTTGAAGCAACTTCTCCCCTGCAGAGAGGAAGTGATCCTGGAATTAAATATATTGTTTGAGAAGCCTATCAAGTGGATAAGCAATAAACGGATTGTTGAGACATGACTGTATTTTACTGGAGTCAATAGTCCCCCTCCTGAGGAGAAAAAAAATCCAGAGGCAGAGTCAATCTGTTAAGACTAGTTTATCTCTTTCCAACATCAGAGATAAATGACATTAGAAAATTAAAAAAGGATTTTTCTCCACCTCACAAGTAGTGGTACAGTGAAATTACAGTGTGCCTGTTAATTTTGCAGTAGGCTTCTGCCAATAGGAGAGTCTAGGCTTGCCATAAGAAACATTGAGTACCCAACAATGAGATTCTTCTGGGATCCAGGAGTGTTCTCTTGACAAAAATTCCCTGCTTCCTCCCATGTTCCTGAAATTTCTTAGGCAAGACTGTATTTATTCTTCTTGTTTCTGGTGACTTATAGAATATTAACAATCTCTTTTAGACCATGGCTTTGAATATTACTGGGCCCCATCTCCAGTTTCTTGTTCAAAAGGGGAAAAGAAGGTGCTGAGCTACATCTCAGCCCATCGGCAGTTAACCCCTTAGTAGTAACAGTACCAACCAAGATACACTGTGGTCAGATCTTACTATCATTGTTTTTGCTTTTTCTCCAAGAGTTTATTAATCTGACATTTGTTTTTGTTATTAATCTGACATTTCTTTCTAAATCTCCCATGAGATCATTATATACAGAATGGTAAGAAATCCCTCTTACACTCTCGTTCTGGTATCTCTTTGAAGCTGGGCAAGCTAATCCATGGCGAGGTGAGTGTAAACCATTGTTTTTATCAGAAAGAGTTTAGGCATGGGTTTGGCCAAAGGCCTGGAGGTGACAGATTTCATTACATGAATTCCATTTTTTCCATTAATTCTTAATTTCCTGAGATACTGGAAGGTGGTGAATATAATTATATAGAATTTGACAGTCTACAAATATTTCACATGCATAATCTCATTCTTCCTCTTCTCAGAAGCAGTTGGAAATAAAAGCAGGATTAAGGACTGTCACATGAAAAACTTTGGGGATCAGTTCAAACATTTATTGTACTGAGTGCAAGAGACACTTAGGTATCGTAGTATGTGCGTGTGAAGGAAAATGCCAACTCAGTTGCATTTATTCTGACCTCAGCATATTTTATAATTTGGATGTCCTTGACGTTACTTTCAAAATACTTTTTAAAATCTTTTTATTACTTTCAAAATAATTTATGATGAGATGTTTTGCATAATCAAAATAATGTGATACTTAGCTGATATTAAATTTATTAGTTTACTCCTATATAATCTACTCAAGAGGTGGTTGGGCTGAGGTAGGGCAAAGACATCTCAGAAAGTCAGATTTTTTTAAACATCTTTGGCATCATTTCTGACACTCCATTTTAATGATTTCTAAAGCAAAGATGACAAAGTATGGTGTGCATTCAGGATTTCTCCCCTCCTGCACATCAGGGCAGATACCACTAATCAGTCATGGCATTCTTCTTTGAGACAGCCAGCAGCCTGAGAATCCTCAACTGTATTTCTAGCGGCTATGACCAATCAATAGATATTATCTCACAAGTTAAAACTTCTTTCTTTAGCTTCTCAGATCCAAAGGGTATCTTGAGCCTTCTATATACTTTTCCCTCAGCAAATGGAAATGAATTATTTTTTTAAAAGTACTGTACTACAGACCAGTACTTCCCAAACTTTAGTATGCAAACCAATCACTTGAAGATCTTGTAAAAATTCAGATTCTAATATAGTAGGTCTGGGAAGGTGCCCAGAATTCTGCATTTCTAATAAGGTCAAGGTTGCAGGTGATGTCAGGGCTACTGACCCGTGGACCACACTTTGAGTAGCAAGGTTCTACTAGCCCATTTTTTGGAGACAAAATGTGAGCTAGAAAACTATGTACAAGGAAACTCAAAACCCAAGAAAAAAGAATAAAAACAAGGCAAGTGTTCCATTAGAAGCTGAAGTTTTATTATAGGATAACAGTACATAAAGCACATCTAAAATTGATGTGTTCAATGCACTTTTAATAAAGGTAATGTAATATTAAAGGTACAGTTTCTAAGTACAATATAACAACATTCATATTAGAATGAAAATTGGAGTATTTAAAAGACAACATTAAATCTCTCTTTTTTTTACAGCTTGTATTTACAAAATGAATCAAAATATTTTTTTTTAAATTGAGGACTCAATAAAATAACAAACAGCTGGAAATAAGCAGACTACTGTAAGAGTGAATTGAAAAGAAAACCCAATGTAAGTGAAAAGTTGGATGATCCTCTAATAAAGATCATTAGCAAAGTTTTAGTACAATACTATTTTTAGGATTTCCATAAATGGCTTGCATTTTTAGTGTGGCAGAAAAGGAGTTTTTACATACTGTACACAAAACAGACAGCATATATTTATAGGTACAGTATTACTGTTTCCAAACTTGCATGTATATTTACAGAAGGCTGAGTTTGTTACTCACAGAGTTTTGTGAAATTTGTGTGCTTAATCTTCAAGACCTACACACAATTAGAATCAGCATTTCATGTGGTCGTTTTAAATGTGGCTTTAATACTTGGTTGTAGAAGAAAGTGTTAACCATAAGGCTTGACGTACTTTATAAATTTACCCCCAAAAAAATCCCAAGAAAAAATTTTAATTTGGGCACACTTGTCATTTAACAATTATCAAATGCTGACATGTGCTGGCCATTGTGTAGACACAAAGAGATACAATCTCTACTTTCAGGAAGTTTAGGATACTAAGTGGTGCTTAAAAAACAAAAACAAAAACAAAACAGGTTTCAATCTCTAAGTGAAGCAATAAGGAATGACATGATTTGTATTAAAGAGATTTCTCCCTAAACTGTAGCCAATTCTCTTTAAAAGGTTAACTATTAGCATTCGCTCTCATTAACCACATGATTGCATTTATAATTAAGGTAACAGCAACTCTTCCATAAAAATGGAAAATGTCTAGAATTGTGGGTAAATATGCAGTGCATGGAAGCCAATAACCATGGCTTGAGAATTTATCACCTTCAATTACAAAAAGTGCAGTAAACAGAAACATTTGCTCTATATTTATAAATTGCTCAAAAATCTTTGCTAAAGATCTTACAAATTCAGTAATATTACAGAACAATTCTAATCAATATTTAATAAGGTTAACTACATCCTTAGTTAGATATTTGATATACTTTTGATTTTTAACAATGCCAATAGGTCTTGGGAGAATAGGTGAAAGAGTTTAACTAAGCTCATTGTTAGATGACTTGTAAAATGAAGGTCTTTCACTCACAGTTCATGGAACTGGTTGAGGTCAGATTAAAACAGAACATCCCTTGTCAAATTTGCTCTATGGCCCGTGCTCTGCCATGATACTGGATATCTCCAAGCTTCTCATGGCTCAGGTAGGAGGGGAAACACTTATTCTGCCATCAAGCCACCAAGGATATTTTATATAATGCCTAAATAGGAGCTAAGTACACAACTCAGTCAGGTGCCAATAACATGATTCCTTAGTAAGAAAAAAAAAAGTATTACTCCATTAAACTAGAGTGTTTTTTTAGGATCTTGAAGGCCTGGAAAATTATTTTTTCAGCTCAGGAGATATGGTATAAAGCCAAGTAGCAAACATAAAGTAAATGCTAAGAAGTTTTCATATATCCATATTTATAAACAAATTCACCCTATAGATGTCAAATATCCATACTAAGGAAGTAATTTTATCCTAATTAAATACACTCTAGAATAATTTATATAATGATATTATGTATTTAAAGAGAAAAGCGTGTCCCAAATCCAGCACTCTGATACAGCTGCCAGTTGGGAACAGGTAGATATATATATATATGTATATATATACAAATATATAGTTATACTCAGTGAAATTAACAAGACCCAAAGGTGGTATTGTCTAGGAATAAAAGGGATTTTTTTGTTGTTGTTCACAAAAGTAACTTATCTAGCACCACACATCAGAAAAACACAAAAATAGCACACTCTAGTTCTAAACAGCTATGTCTAAAATAGATTATATAGTAAAACCAGTATTATACAGCATATTGTGGATTTGATAAACAGATAAATATTTGCACTGAGTAGGCTGTTTATAATATAACATTTTCTTATCTATACAGAATGAAAGCCAAAAAGTTAACTGTATAGAGATGTGCAGAACAACATTAAATATTATGACTTAAAAGCAGGGACCAAGGTAAATTTGAAAGAAGAGTAAGAGAGAAAATGTTTACAGGCCATTACAAGTTCTTAAGTTAATAGTAAATAAGGAATCAATTGCTCAAGTTGAAGAAAGCAGTAAACAAGAGATTGCATTTACATGCAGATGTCTAAAATTTGTATTTTTTTAAGTCTATGCACAAAAGTCATTTGTTTTATTGCTTGACATTCAGTTATGGCTAGATTATTTAACCTATTTTTTTTTTTTGTACTTTGGAAACAAGAATATTGTTAAAGGTGCCATAAAAATGGACAACATTGAAAACGGTTTGCAAATAAACCACCTAACACTGCAGTTCTTTATACATATTAAAAGCCTTGTCTGGGGTTTGTCATATGTTAAATATATTTAAACTGGGAAAATATGTTGTAGCTTGAAGCCTCCCATTGGCCCAAACATCCAATACAAAAACACATCTCCACAAAAGGAGCAAGCAGACAGAACAGGTACATTTAAAGAAGCAGCCAGCTAATGTCCTAATGTTTAAAAATTTACCACTGTTTTATATGAGATTTCAAACCACTGTGGATATAAGAAGAGAATTTTGGATTCAGGAAGATGTGTACAGTACATACGAATTTTTTTTGTGTGAAATCATATTCACTATATTGCTCAAGAATTATCTGCATTTACATATGCAATCTGTTCAATAATAACCAAGTTCCGAGAAATAGTTTTCATCCACAATAAAGTCATAATGAGTGAGAAGGGAAACACACAGACACTGGAGAGAATTCAGTTGCTCTTAGAGAACAACAGCATGGAACATGAGGGCGTATGCAGTGTGTCAAAGCTCACAGCAAGCTGTCTTTCATTAGTTCTTAGAAGGAAAAAAGCCAAAGAAAATGTGGCGAACACACTACATGTAAACGGCGAACACGGATTCTGTAGGCATCTATTTAAAATATTCATAGTCGCTTTTTAACACAAGACTCCATGTTATATTGCATTGCTGAAAAAGCATTGTTTTTATTTGGATTGAATATTTTGTCATTGGTTTGTAAATAAGTAAATGACTGAATGAATGTATTTATTGCTCTAAGATCGGAGGGTCTGGTTAAACACAGAGATCCCTCCATCTATGACATCTCCTTAGTATAAAGCCAGGCTTCTGGATTATTTTAAAAATTATTCTGAGAGCCTGACAAAACTGGTCGGTCATACTTAAAGAAACAAGCAACCGCTCCGGAAGTGAAACCGATTGCTTTGGAAAGACATTTTCTTCAGCCTCCTTATGTCTTAAGAATAAACAATAATAGGAAGGCCTCTTGAATTGAATCTGGTGGAACCACTTTCCTAATACTAGTGTTTAGGGATAGAATGAAAACTCATATCGTAGACTGTTGGCAATAGGTCAAGACTTACTATTGCAATTACATTTCTGTTAATCTGATCCACAGTATAAAGTTGTTTCTATAGGGTTCTGTTGTATCATATCTTTATAAGTAAGACATGGCAATCACGTTATAGTATGTGAAAATGTTAATAACCTGTGTCTGTGTATGTATGTACATGTTGTATGTATATGTATATGTGTATGTATGTATATGTATGGTGTATATATGTATAGGTGTGTGTATGTATATATATATATGTTGAGAGAGAAGGAGAGAGGGGTTTCTGCCATTTTCCATAGTCTTCATTATCAAAAAACAAGAAGGTCAAAGTTTCTTTTTCATTTAAACGACATGGAAAGTTTCCCCAAATTATACTCCGCTATGGTTGTAAGAAATTATGGAAAGCTCCTTCTGAATGTGTATTCCAGGTAAGGAAGAATCAAAGCCAACAATATACTGAGGTTCACTGACATTATGAAAATACATGGAAACATGAAAATGAAACTATATTGCAAAAATGTCAAATATAACCCTAAAAGCTGATTCATGGTGCTGTTATATAGGTGGGTTTTGTCTGTCTTTAAACATTAGCTCTTGTATTAATTCAACAGATGAAAACTATAAAAGTAGAAGTAAAAGAGCTGTGAAACATAAAGGGATTTGGGGGTTTGCTTTTAGAGGAGAACACAATGAAAATAACAGTTATTTGTTGGCATTTGAAAAAAATGTGTTGAAATTTTCACCTCTTTCACTGCACTGATAGGCAGAGCTCTCATCTCATTATAGTCTTAGACAATTTTTTGCATACTATGTAGAATTTGAAAGTTTCTAATATATAATGCTATGAATTTATCATGAATATTTTAATTATCAGAGGAAGTCAATGGAGTATGTAGGATTGCACATGAAGTGATGCTCTCTGTCAGTACACTGCCTATTAATTTACCTTGTGAACATACTGGCATAACTTTATACTGCTTTGGAAGCTATTCAACACTTTTAACCACACAAGACTGAAGAACACATATATTTTGAACTCAACAAAATGAGACAATAGTGAAGAGTTTACACACACACACAGAGTTCTACACAGTTCACTTGTGCCTTGAGGGATAGTATTATTATCACTATTATTAATAATAAAAAACACAATTTGTCCCAGTAATACTGGCCACCCTGTTTGAAGAGTTTTAGAAGATCCCTGAGCACATTGTTTCTGACTCTTAACCCCGACTCCAAAGTGATAGGGCTTCTATTGTTGATATCAAGATGGATTGTCATTCACAGTAAGTCAATCATAAGGTGCTTATTTACCCTTTTTTTTTTTTCACCAATCAGCACAAAGAACTGTCAGAAAATAACTTTTTATTATTATTATTATCTTAAAATAATAGCACTGGAAGGACACATGATTTAAACAATCAATGTTTGAAAACAGTGGCTTTAGGATTATTATCTGGCTGCCCCTCAACAATAACAAGTGATTCAATCGACATTCCTTAGCCAAAAACAAAAGGCAAAAAAACCAAAAACAAAAACAAAAACCAAAAAACCAAAACTGTACAAATATGTATTTTTTCCCTGAGGGATCAAGGTACACCCGCAAGTGCTCTATGTACATATTGCACTAGAGAGGAATGAAGAACATGTGCAAAAAAGCAACAATGAGAGAAGCTTACATCCTACTTAAACCTTTTCATTAAAGATTCTACTACGTTGTTTTGCATTTTGGAATGTCGGAACACAAACAGCTATTCCTTAGTCTAAAACTAAAAACACATATTTCTACTATGGCACATTCAATGAAATAAAAAGTTTTCCAAAGACAGATAGACAAATTCCATCAAGAAAATAATACAAAGTTTGTTTGTTTGTATTTTTTTTTTTAGAAAATTACATTACTTTCTTTCTTTGTTTCACATTACAAAATCTTTTTTTTTCTTTACACAAATCACATTTTATTGCAGGAATATTTCAAGTGCCATCAAATATTTATAGAAGGGTTAAAAAAATAGAAGTCTCTCTAAAGTGGTCCAGACAAGGCTTTGTATAGAATAAATCTTTTTTTTTTCCCATCTTCTAGTTTTGATTTAAGTATTTTGAATACATTTTCTTTTCCATTGACACTTAGTAGCCTAGAAGCGGTCTGACACACGCACATCATACACACAAAAACCACACACACACACACACACACATACACACACACTCCCTCCTCACCTGGCCCTCAGCCCACCCCCATACGCTCACAGAGATCTGGGTATCCACACTATAAAGAACAACCAAACTTAGAAGCAGTGTCTTAAGTTATATTTTCCTTAAGTTAGGAAGGGTGAATTAGGATGCTGAAGACTTTTCAAAAAATCCATAGCTTTAACGCAAATTAGGATGCTGAACACTTAAAAAAAATCCATAGCTTTAACACAATTTGCAAACTGTCCAAAAAAGCACTTTCATCTGCACTTTTGTTTTCATTGTGAACAAGGCCAGGTTCTTCAGAATATAATACAACCATCTGACACCATTGTAACCAAAGGTATTTGGGCTTTGTACAAAAGCCTTATGTACCCTATGTGAAAAAAACTGTATAAAAGGCATTATAGCAGCCGGGATAACAATGATGTGATTCCAATCTTTGAAAGACTATTGGATATTTAAGTATAGGAAACTTTAATTATAAGAAATCTTAAGCATAATTGTTCTGTATCACCAAGTAGTTTGTGTCATTACACAAGAATTACTATAATAACAGAATAAAAATGCAAAGTTTTTCACATCCTTTTCTATACTTCATTTTTTAAACTGAATTTATTGTTTAACTTCAGATCCCAACTTTGATCCAAATAATAGTTGTTCCCTCTGTGCACCGAGCACACCTGTCCTGCTCTGTTCCTACACTGTTGATGTATTTTGCTCTTAAAGTCCTCACCTTGCTTTTCTTTCAGAAAGACCTGATAGCAGCATCATGTCAATGTATATTGGTTTATTCTAAAAGCAATGTCACCATGGTGTGACTACTACTGGGATTAAGCATCTTTTTTTTTTTTTTTTTTTCATTTGGTACATGCAAAATCCTTTCTGGGAAAAGGAATTTCTTTTAAGCTCAACATTATGCTCTCTCTCACCCTTAGAGAAGTTCAATTAGTTCTTAATCGTTTCGCAAATGGACACTGGAATTAGGTTTAGTTGCTCTTTAATGCGCTAGCACCTGAGGCTGGTCATATTCAGAAAGCTTTGGTTAAAAAGAAGTTAATATACTTTAATAAAACCATCCCCAAATTTAGTGAATCAGAATGACAAAAAACAAAAATCAGACCAAAATAAAAACACACCACCACCCTCCCACCAGGAGAAACAACAGGGAAAAAAAATGGACAAATAAATAACTAAGCTTGGTACTCTTTTCAGAGTATAAATACTATTGATCATTAAAGGAACTATGCTTATTTAAATTAAAAATTTGATTTAACCCTTCCTGCCCAAATATAAATACTATATGCTGATAGTTAACCTCTCTATATAAACACTCACATAAAGTTTAATATACTTGTAAGAAATTTAAGTAAATATTACTCTCGTCTTCTATTTATGGTTAAACCCTTTTACAATGTTTTTGAAAAAAAAATTAAGATGTTATTTAGGCTTCATACACACTTATGTGTGAATAATTCCTTCCTCTTTTCCAAGTCCCTCAGGAAACAAATCAGAAAATCAGTGGAGTTAAAGCCAGAATAGAGGGCTCTGGGAAGCCCGTGCTGTGATCCACATGACATTAGGAGCCACAGTTCCTAGGGAAGATTCAAGAGGACCCTGGTGGTAGAGACACTTTCTTTGCTATAAAGGGCTGCCTGGAAACTCCCACCTTTGCGCTATGGGAAGATGTTCCCTTTCCTGTATAAACATGGTCTTTCAGACCCAAAGTCTGAGTCCCACCCCAACTGATGAAAATCATCTTCGAAATGCCTACATTTCCAAAGGGCACTTATTTTTAAAACATGCACACTTGTGTATCAGATTGTTCATTTTCCCTTCTAATAATTCCATTGGGAATTATTAAAATAAAAAAGCCCCCCAAACATGAAATAAAACAAAAACATTCAATATTTCTCACCTGAACACAAAAGCCAAACAATCTTCTAAATATTTAATAAAATAAATTATAGTCCACAGTTTTCTAGTGAAGATAAATACAAGAGTAAATGTTTGCGGCTAGCATCAACTTCACTTTAAATGCTTAAAATATTTAATATTTAAATAAGAGAAACCAGTTCAGTGTTGCATATCTCCCCTTGTCCTTCTATCTACTGTCTGTGAAATATGGAGAGCAATATTCTAGAAATATAGCATCTAGAAGCAGCTCGTCTAGAACTAGTTCACTCTGAGATACACTCTTAGAATTCCTAGATTATACCAAGAACATAACCATTCACAATTAAATGCTTCATGTCCTCACATGGGGAGTGTGTGTTTGCTCCAGATATGATCTTTGGGTCCTTCTTATAATAAAAGCTGAATTCCCAATGAATATTTGGGTTACTGATTTGTTCTCCAAGCATAAGAATTACAAGTTGAGACGGAGTCCATATAACTACTGAATTTGTGAAATGAGCCTCCCCTCCTTCCTCCCCTTGCCTCCTTGAGGTGACATTTAAAAAACTTAGAAAAAAAAAATGTGCATGATGGTATGAGTCCATAGCACCAATCGATCATTCCACTTTGTATGAAGCATAAACACATCTATCCTTAAACTTACCCAAAGCAAAGTATAATTTAGGGAGAGTTCCGTTTCTAATTCCGAATAAAGTGTAGAAGAAAAAAAAAAAGAATCCGTATCGTGATTTCTAGATATGACCAGCCAGTCTTTTAAGAGTAATTTGTAAACAGCAGCATAAATACCTCCCGACGTACTTTCCAAGCCTTCTCAGTTAAACTTGTGTTTCTGGTGCACATGCGACGCGACAGTGAACACGCTAGCATTTAATTTAAAGAAAAAGGTGCAAAATGAAAGTGCCTTATCAATTCAACAGGAAAAGCTACACCAGTAACTACATTTTATATTAATTAAAACAATATATAAACAATATCTCTTTTAGCTATATATAGTCTTCATGCCCATTTACCCTGTAATATATTATAATGCTATTGTTGCTAGTGCTATGGACCCTTTTCATGCCATCCTGCTGACTGGCAATGATCGGTGAGAAAAAATAAAAACTTCCTTCATGAGACAAAGAGCAAGTTGTGCAAAGTCACGCCGCCACCTCCATTATGCACACCAGTCACCGATTATTGCTGGACTCTCTGTGGTTATGACCGCTTGGTGACTCTGCGGAAAGTCTGTGGGCAGTGAGCTACGAGAAAAGGAAATGCTCCGACTTTAGTACCCTCCTCCAGTTGTAAACAGAGGTCAATGATCAAGAAGTAGAGACAGAAAAAGGGTCCATTTCTGTAGGCATAATGGAAATCATATGCATGAGAAAAACAAGTTCAACTTTTATTTGTTTTCATTGTTTCCCCTCCTTTGCCTGACCCCGATCACCAAAAGATGTGCAGTGTGTTGGCGCTCCAGGTCTGTGCAGGGCCATATAAAGTGTCTCGGTTAATTTTGTTGTGGTGGTTTTTCATGTTTGTACTTCAGACATTCTAGAAGTGCTTAGGTGACACATTTACCCATCAATTTGCATTGCTGGCTCAAATTCTGAAGTGAACAACTCCTTGTATAATGGAGGAAAATGAAGTCGCACAATGTCTGGGTATATTGCTTTAAATGCCATTAGCTTTTCTGTATGTCGTCCACATAAGGCTCTTAATGTAGACACCTTGCATATTAACTGTAAGTGGAAGAAAAGACACGTTGTGAGGAGAGAACAGACACAAGCATCAAAATTCAGGGAATCTGGAAGATGTTTAGCCCGTTGTTTACAAAGGCGAAACACTGGAAGCAACTTACATGTTCTTCCAATAGGAAGATTGGTTAAAAACAAGTGTTAGGCATATCATAGAATACCAGGTATAGATTAAATACAATTTTTTGGGACAATTTTGAAGACAAATAATAGAATGACCTGAGAGGATGTTCATGAGCAGAAGTGGCAAAGTTGAGATAAGAAGCCAAGCCTCTCACCTCCTTCTCTTATTCCAACATGCTCTCTGCTCTCCCATCCCCACCCCTGCTCTCTACAGCTCTGGAGAAAAAAGACATCTGGTGCCAGAGAAGAAGACATGGAGGCAGTCATGGGCAGGCGAGGTCACTGCAACTAGAGATGATGGCATCCCCTACGTATTTTTTGCAGAACCAGTACTAGCCAACTCCAATGAAAACAAGTTTCTTTTGGAAAGACCTTTGCCTGTACAAAGCAATTTTGGGTCTGAGTATAAGGCTCAGAAGAAAGAATCATCAGAAGACCTGGGTGGAAGTCTCTGCATTGACCATTTCCCAGTTGAAGACAATACAACAGCTTGAAACGATGCTTTTTATACTCCAAAAGTACTGTGCAAATGATATATTATCTCTACCAGAATAATCCTAAGAAACATATTTGATAGATCTTGTCCATGGGTTAGGTGCTCTCTATAATGAAAGAACCTCATTGTATCCTTGCATTGGGGCAAAAAGATGGAGAAGAAGGTAAGGGTCTGGAGAGTTCTTCTATTTTCCATTCCTGCCTCAATCTCTCATTGAATGGGTACAAAATAAAAACAAAACAGGAATTAACCCCCAACTTCCCCTCTCTGACTTAACCCTAGCTATCAGGATAAAAGAAAAGAAAGCAGGAAGAAAAACCCAAACCTCTCAAATCCATCTTAATAAGATGTGAACAATAAAATACATGAAATAGTCTAAAAAAATAATAGGGCTTATTTTTCAAAGACCAAATACATATTTCCATCACTAGCACTGAGGGATATTAGCATACTTTAAATTGACATCCTAATTATATTTTTATTGCAAAAGGTAATAATTAGCAAAAATGAGGCCTTATGCTTTGAATACAGGGTAGTAATGGGAAATTGATGAAGAAAATACAAAAGTCACTTTCTGTTGATTACTAATGAATGTAATGGAAATAGAACTAATATTAGAAGATGTGATTATCCTGCTTGTTTAGTCCTTTAAAACTTCTTCCTTCTAAATTCAAAGATTCCTCTCTAATTTATATCAACGCAGAACATTAACTCTGCTCTATATACAACTTAGGAGGACTTCCAGAATGTGTCAATGCTTAAAAAAAAAAAAAAAAAAATTCCATCATTGCCCTGTTATTGCAAGACACTTCACAACAAATGATAGTAAGTAGAACATAACCTGAATTTTGGCTCAACCAAATTTTTTGAAATGGGTATTTCTTTCTCTTTCAGTAGCCTAATTGCTTATGGATACGTTCAGGGGCTGGTAAGATGACTTATAATGGTGGCTGACAGCAAGATCTGTGGTGAGGGATAGATTAGGCTATGCCAGCTGGACACCTTTCCCTCTTACCTTTGTAAGTATTCCATCTTCTCGGTGATTCTTCTGCAGGACGTGTTGAAGAGCTAGCTGAATTTTCTGTTGCAGTTTTTCAATTTTTACCTTTTCCTGCAGCCACGAGCGATCTACACACGAAGAATGATTATTTCTTAGTACTCCTCCTACGTGGTTTCAGGACACCCCAGTTCCTTAGGAATCTTATACACAGATTATTATACCACAACTCAGAGTTAGAGAACAATAGGCCAGTTTTAATCCTTGTTCAAAATCTGCTCCTAAAGCAGTGGAACACTGATCTACAACAGTACAGTGATAAAGCTTTACATTTTTACTGATGCTTAAGGGAAGGGAAGAGTCTTCCCCTTCCAAAAGTATAGCTATTTAAACCTAAGGCATATACAAGGGCAAATGAAACCACCTTGGACATTCAAATCTTTCTAATAATTACATTTCTGGGTAAAATACTCAGAGCAATCCTGCTAGCCTTTCTGGCAAATATGAAAATTGCTTTTAATCCAAGGCAACTAAAATTGTCAAGAGAATTCCAAATGACTTAAGTGTTGTTAATTTAGTCTTTATGTGTAAAAGTTCCAAACAGAAGACAGTAAATTTGCAAAACAGATTATCCCAAGAGGCAGTACTAGTTGAAAACATAGATTAAATTCAGATAAACTTGTGGATGACATCCAAATGAATCTTAAGAAAAAGTAGGATATCTTAAAAACCATGTTATCTTGGGAGATTTGTGTTAAGAAGGGTAACCCTACTCTACCAGAGCATTTCTCATGATATCAGGAGGTTAATTATGGACTGGGTTTTACTCAGTTCTCATTTATTAAGATTTTATCAGAATGGCATGAGGTCTTCTTAAACATGTACATGTATGTGTGTGTGTGGGGGAAGGTTGCTATTTGATAAAACTTAGATTTAATAAGGTGGCAACCTCTCTTGGTAACACCTGAAAAGTCTACAGTCATTAAAAGTTATGTATCTTGTAAGAATTCTTTACCTGGACAATTTTTAAACCATTTCATTGTTATTTGATAATCTTACCTGCCGACATTAGTACAAATGCGGAAAATAATGCAATTTCATCTTCAGTCAGGTGCATAGAACATAAACTCTTTCCAAATTCAAACACAAAGCTAATAAAGTCTTCACAACCTGCCAAAGTTAAAGACAGTTTGGGATTTTGGTTATTACCCTAGGAGAAAAATATGGAATAAGGCGAGGAGGGATCTAATAATTTAAGAACCAAGGGGATAGGGATCCCTGGGTGGCGCAGCGGTTTAGCCACTGCCTTTGGCCCAGGGCGCGATCCTGGAGTCCCAGGATCGAGTCCCGCGTCGGGCTCCTGGCATGGAGCCTGCTTCTCCCTCTGCCTGTGTCTTTGCCTCTCTCTCTCTCTCTCTCTCTCTCTCTGTCTATCATGAATAAATGGATAAATAAATCTTAGAAACAAAACAAAACAAGGGGATAGTAACATTTCTACAACTTAACAGTTTGAAATCTTAAGAAAAGAAGAATCCGTTTAGCTATCATCACCTTCACTATAATCCTGACCATTTAAAATAACGAGAGTGGACTTTTGTGGCAAGGTTAGTATATTATCAGGTACCACTCTAAGAGGTTTTCTTTGGGTAACTTATTTCTTCACAACAGCTCTATGAGGGAGGTATTATTATTGCCCCCGTTTTAGATGTGAGGAAACAGAAAAATTATGTACTTAAGGTTATACAGGTAGGAAGTAACAGCCTGAAATTCAAAACCAGGCTGCCTGAATTCAGAACCCACAATCTTAACCAACAGAATTAAAAGAATTAAACGGCTACAATCCAACTGAGATGTTACATTCACTGATTTTTTTGTTTTCTACTCTATTTGATCTAAACCACTCTTAAAAATGATAACAAATGACACATTCTGTTGGTAAAATCATTATAGCTTTTACAAAACTGAAAACACTTTTCTGAACGTGAAAGTCTCATAACATAATCCATAATCCATCCTCAAAAGATTGGTTAAGTTTGGGGGTGCCTGGGTGGCTCAGTCGGTTAAGTGTCTGCCTTCAGCTCAGGTCAGGATCTTAGGATCCTGGGATCCAGCCCCAAGTTGGGGCTCCCTGCTCAGTGGGGAGTCTGCTTCTCCCTCTCCTTCTGTTCCTCCCTCTTGCTTATGCTCACTTTATTTGTCTCAAATAAATAAATAAAATCTTTTTTAAAAAATGGTTAAGTTTGGTATCCACTCTTTCAGATTTGCATATTATGTATTTGTATTTAAACTAATGGGCTTTCCTAAAGTATATGGCCTTTGGTCATTTAACTGTTTTTAAAATCACCTGACAACTTTATCTTGGATACTGTTTTGTTCTTCTTGATTATATTCCACTTTATTTAAATTCCAGAAATCCAAAATAATTTTTATAGTATATGTCACTTTCACTTAGCTATGCTTTATTTCTCTGATATCCACATTTCATTCTTACTAATGGTTGTTATTGAGAAGTACAGAAGGGCAGACATTTAGCTCTTTGCTTGATTTTATGTATCAAATCACATCTTCTAGTTTATCTGAATAACTTATCCTAGGAAAATCTGGTACTTAAAACCTGGAAGGGAACTGGAAGGTTAGACCATATAAATTTCTTCGATCACCAACTAGATCCAACGAAAACGCTAAACTTTTAAATGTAATCTAGACAAAGAGCGTTTGAGCTGTGTGAATTTCCTGCAGTGACTATAAAGTAACAGAAGTATAAAATCCTTTAATTTTTGTTTCCAAATAACAGCTTCCCTTCTGTTCAGTGAGCTCTTTGGCGGGGCTCCCACATTTTCCTACAGCCCTGATGTAAAAGAGCACCCAGATTTCCTTACCCAAGGATTTGAAGACGTCGGGGCTAGCATATTTCCCATCAAAGTACACGGTGTTGTTCTGAGAGTCGAAGGCACGGCACATTCTGATAAACACCACCTCTAGAGAACCTAAGTGAAGGCAGAAATGGTGTGGATTATCTTCTCGTGGTGAATATTAATCTATTGTGAAGGCACTAATGTAGAGACCCCTTTCTGATTCAGCACAGCGGGGCTGTATGCAGTGGAGCCAGGGGCTTTCTGTCACACCAGCTCTCTATTTAAAGGGACCCAGTTCACCAGTGTAATTAAAGATTCATGCTGAAGCTAATGGAGGCTGTAGTCCTGAAGAGAGATGGAGTTACAAATTACTTCTCTGGCAATCTTCTGTCTTGCAAACAGAATCTATCTAAGTTGCCAGGAAAACGTATGGATTCACATTTATTAAAACAAACCAAAACACCAGGGGTGTCCCTTTGAGTTCCACAAATAACATTCCTAACAACTCGCTGTTCCCTCCCGAGAGTCTGGTGCAGTAGAAACAAACACAGGTGACGGTAAGATGGGAGAATGTGAGTGCCCTTCAAATTAATCGTTTCACTTAGAGGAGAAGCAAAATGGAGGGAATGTTTCCCCACAGATAGCTCAAAAACCTTTAAAAGGACTCTGTTTCTGCTAAAAGAAACCCAAGCTATTATCACTGGAGAAAAACTGTTCCCGACACCTTCCTTACCAAGCATTTCTTTAATAAGCGGGTGAAAGCAGGTTAGGAAGAGATCTCAAAATTCACTTGCAAAGCACATACCTGCTTTGAGAAGCACAATTTGATCATTTTGACACAGTTCCATAAATCCATCAATGCGTTTGGCAAACTCCACCACATACTGTATAGCTTCCGTAATTTTGATGGCACACAATTGCCACATCACCTCCCGCTGCTGTAAGAGGAGTGAAGCACATTAGCAGTCACGGTTACCCATGCCCCAGACACAGTTTAACTGTTCCTATTTTATAAAAAAATCCTTTTTTGGAAATGGATTAAAAAAAGCTAGAGGATTAAAAATGAACACTCGGGTGATAATGATTGCTTCCAAGTCCCTTCCTGTCTCCTCCAATTTTTCTTTTTACCATTTTGGTGGCAAAGGGACAGGGAAAAGATATTATGAGCAGGTGAAAACATGAGTCAGGAAAGCAACACATGCCACTCTCTACCCTTGGGCCTCGGAGAGTAGCAAAGTAGGAACTTCTTTTGAGCAATCATTTTACCTTGGGGGAATTTAACACTACTTTACTGGAGGAAGGGAAGAAAAGGGGAGTCAATCATTTATCGTGCACCTGCTTTGAGCTAGATGCTTTATGACATCATTGTCTTGTTTCATCTCCCCATTTTCCATAAATGGACATAAATTCTCATAGAGGTTTCACAGCTAGGAGGTGTTGGAGCTGGGATTCAAATCCCAGCATCTCTGACTCTCAATCCTATTTCGCATGCCTTGCGATTTCTTACTGCTTTCTGCTTTCCCTTTGCAACACTGGCTGGCTGCTGGTGTTACCTGCTTTCTCAAAGGTAAATAATGTGATGTTTTGCTATTCTCTAACCTATTCTGTTTAATTGCTTCTACATACCCACTTCCTAATTTAGTTTTAGGGTAACCTAGATCTGTTACATTGCTCACTTGTTCCCTCAATCTTAGTTTGACTGTTTTCACCGATATGAGGGGGTGAAGGAAACACTGAATTAGGAGGTAGGAGTCCTGGTCTAGTCCCGATATTTTCACTCATTCTGCCAAGGGATATGAATTTCCTCATATGTAAAATGAAAGGGAGGATTAGCCTGGATAATCTCTGTCGTCCTTCCTAGGCCTACATCTCAATAATTATTGGGGAAAACCACAGCATTTCCCTTTACTAAAGCAGAATGGGTAACTGAAGCTTCCCCTTTTCCGGCTTTGCCCTCCCATTCTGGTGGGAAATCTTCCACTGTGATATCAGGACAAATCTCAATTCATTCAGGCTTTTGGACACTGCTTCATCCAGCCCCCACTGACAAATGATAGGAGATATGTGTATAGTCAGGTATAATACAATTTGTTATTGCTAGAATTTCACACACTTGCACCTCAGTAAGACAACAAAGCCCCAAGTATATGATCATCTCTAGAAGAAAGATTTTAAAGAGAAATCGGATATCTGATGAAAGACATTCATTCTCTAATCTGTATTCTTAGTCAGATCTCCTGCATAAACACCCTTCCCACTATTGCCTCAATCCTGGGTAAAATTCTTCAGCGTGTACCTTGTTTTGGTAGCTCTCTATCTCCTCCTGCAGAAAGGTCTGCCACGTTATCTGCTGGAGCTCTTCTCTCAAGTATTGGCAAGTTTCCAGATGTGATTTAGATATATTCTGTGCAAGGTGTTCTAAAGAGAAAACAGGAGATCACAAACATGAAAAGCCAAGCTCTTCTCCAGATGATCAGGGTTTTCTCTGCCTAATATTTGGTTTAAAAAGTAACAAGTACAAAGCAACACACTGAGCCAGTTTTATTTATCTTTAGATTTTTAAATAAGCAATTTGGAACTATTCTGTATTTTGGAACATGAAGATGAAGAACAGGCAAAGCCAATACTTAGCAATAAATCTTGGTGACCTCAGAGACCCTCCTGACCTTGACTTTACACCAATATCTGGGAATGAACAATTATAAGCCTGGGTAGGTGTGGGAAATGACCGACACAGCTTCTTCTTGGCATTTTTATGAAGACACACCTGCTGTGTACGTTGACCTGGAGAGGATTACTCTCCCAAGATTAGGCAATGGTATGCTTTTGTGAAAATGGTTACTTATTTCTTTTATTTTTCCAGCAAATAGCACAAAAAGCATTACTGAGAGCCTATTATGTCACTAAATATAGGGTGGTGGTTAAGAGGTGGACTCTGGCACCAGACTGCCTGTGTTTGAAACTCAGCTCTTATGCCTACTAGCTGTATGATCTCGGGTAAGTTAATCAACCTCTCTGTGCTTTGGTTTCTACATTTGCTAAGTGAGGAAAACAGTACCTACTTCACAGGGCTTGTGAGAATTAAGTGAGTTCAACACTCAGAGCAGGGAGGATTACATAGTATGCACTACATAAACATTTGTTCTTTTTAAAATTTTTTATAAACATTTGTTCTTCTTGTACTGGAGAGTAAGTAGTTTGAGGATATTAAAAGAAACAGATGCCAAAGAAGTTTCTCTAGGAACTCATAATCTGGTGAACATGTATGGACATGCCGACAAAGGACAACTCAAGATCTTAGACAATAAAGCATCAGGTTGGATTATATCAGAAGAGAAAAAAAGAGAGAAAAAGAAACAGAGAGGAAAGAGAGGTCTTCTCATGGAAGGGAGAGATGAAAAGAGTTAGAGGATGCTTCTTGGCAGGAGAGGACCACCTGGAGTGGACCCTGAAGGCAGGGGAGGCCTTGGCAGGCAGAGGCCAGCAGTGTGAAGAGGTGAGCTGGTTCCACATTCAAGGGATGATAGATGAAGGAGAAAATGATGGCCTTTACAGAGGATAGGCAGATGCAATAAAGTGATAGTATCAAAACAGAAACGTGAGTAGGTTAAGGTCCACATTCTGGAGAATTTCAAATATTAGGATTAAGGGTTTGGACCCGCTTAACAAAAGGAGTCAGTGGAATTCTCAAGGGGAAGCTGACACGTTGAGGGAGTGTCATGATTGGTGTCATGACCGGTGAACTGGAGCAGAGACTGGAGCCCAAGGCAGCAGTGAAAGGCTGCTGCTGGCCACACCTGAGGGACTACGAGCCTGAAGTAGGTTGGTCATAAACGTTACGGAAGGGAAGGGCAATGGAAGCATTTAAAGGGACTGACAAGATTCTATGAATATGAAACCATGTCCAAAAGTGATCTCTTGCCAGGGTCTTGGTTATATAACAGGAAAGCCATTTAAAAGGAAGGTGCTGAATGAAAACTTGGCAACATGAATAAGAGGGTCTGTGGAAATGTGTTAGTGCTCTTAGCAAACAGCATCAGACTTGTTTGTGTAAAAATAGAGTGAGTTCACCACCAAAATGAAGCTTGAAACTAGAATCTCCCTAGAGACACTGGAATACAATAAATCTTAACAGCTCTATTTGGCAACACAGACATGAACACAACATAAATAAATACCATGAAAATAAAACATAAACAGAAGAAAAAAATTCAAGGGGAGAAAGAAACAGTGAGCCACCAAAAGAGGGAGAAGCCAGTAAGTTATGTGACTTAGGATCATTGATGCTTGTGAAGAGAAGAGGGGAGTAAAGACAAAAACAACGAGGAGTTAGAAACAAAAAAATAAATGTGCAAACAGTGAGCCAAATCTCTCAGATATGAGAAAAAAATGAAGATGAAGTGCTTGCCAGGGAAGCTGGGGATCCTATGAGGTGATGAATGGGAAGAGGCTCATAGTATTCCCTTCCAGATCATGCTTCTTTTCCAATTAATAGGTCAGCATCTTGCTTCACTTCATCCTAAAAATTGTTTCCACCCATCCCTACCTATCCAGGCCCAGCATTCCGAAGCCGGACAAGGAATGGCGTAATGTACACATTGAACCAGTAGAGGGCAGTGGCTGCATTCTCACCAACTGCATTTGATTACGATTCACAGTTGATTTGGCAAGTTTAAGATTTCAGACACTTTACTATTTTTAAATCTCCATTTCAGCAAAGGACAATATGGTCAGACTGAGTAAAAGTTAAGTTAGTGTGGTCTCTCAGAGAAACACTCTGGAATAGTGAAATACTGTGGAACTAGGAGTTAGGAGACCTGGTTTCTGGTCTGGGCTCAGCAGATAACTCACTTTGTGACGGGCAAGTCAGTTCACCTTCTCACCCTCAGCTGTGTTTCTTCAACACAGCTAAGGTCTAAGAACTTCATATGGAAAATGCTGACTTCTGAGTTAGCCATAGATTTTCATTTAGACATCATCTGGTCCAACTTTTCCTCAGTTTATAGATAATAACACCATTAATAATGATGATAATGGTGAATAGCATTTACTATGTGCTAGCTCCATCTAACTTATCTATACACATATATTCTGAATATATATATTTTTTAATCTTCATAACAATCATAGGAGGAAGGTGCCGGTATTATCTCCCTTTTACAGATGATGAAACCAAGTGAGGTTAAGTGACTTTTCCAAGGTATCATAGCTGGCAAGTGATTCAAATACACACAGTTTGGTGCCAGTCTGTGCTCTTAATCTTTATATTCTATGAGTAGGGAAACTGCAGCTAGCAGACTTATACTGGGTTGTACAACCTATAGCAAAACTAGTAACACAAAACATATAAGCTGACTTCTTGACTAGTGCTTTGTCTCTTTTGCTTTAGTCATCAATTATAGTGACATGTGCAGTTTGCCTTTTTTTTTTTTTTTTTTTTAGTGAAACAAGGTTGTTTATCTGGAATGTATAATTCAGGTACTAATTGTATATCAAGGACAAAATATCCTAGCCAGGAATGCAGATATATTTCCACTAAAAATAATGGATTGTACATACCATTATTGAAAGATACAGCTGAGGTTAGGATATGTCACTTTCCAATTCATTTTTGAACTATATAATTGGTTTCATTTGTCTAAAATCTGACTACAATGAAGTCAAGGTTGTTAGTTGAAAAGGTAGTAAGACTGGAATCACTATATTGTACATCTGAATCTAATAAAACACTGTATGTTAACTATACTGGAATTAAAGAAAAAAAGATAGCAGGACTTAAGGTCCCAAAGGAAATATCAAGGAACCCCAGATAGTTTTGAAGAAAGAAAACCGAAGTCTTTGTCCACTTCTATGTTACTCAATTCTTCCAACTATTTTGTACATGTAAATGGGAAAGGAGATCAGAACCCAATTATATTCTTTTCCAGCAAATTCTTAATTTAGTTTTTGGTTTGGGACTAATCCTAGTGATGAATTAATTTTACTTATCCTGGAAAAAAAATGCCAGAATGCATGTGAAAAGCCCCTAATTTAAGAGAGCATGGAACACATACGAGTGCACGGGGCTCCCAGGCTGCAGTGGAAGGTGACAGCTGTGGAAGAGGACACTGATGAGGGGACACAGGGGTCACTTGCTTTGTCATTTCTGGTGCCCCTCAGGTATTAGTGTGTGTTTAGCCAAAGTGTCATATTTAAGGGCGATGCTTTGGCGAAATCCTATGGATTTATTTTAGGGCTGACTGTTTGACAAGCAAACAGGACAGATTGACTAGTATTTATGATAAGGTAGAAGCAAACTGAAAGTGAGCCAGGTCATTTTTCATGATATCATGTCAGCTTTCAATCAAATCCTTATTCATTTCTGAAAATTTTACTTTCATTACAGTTCTGCTTAAGTCTCAGCCAACCAAGATTTCACGACAAAAAACGGAAGGTTTTTGTTCTAGTTCAAGAAAAAAATATCAAACCTACCTCTGCTCAGCTTGGCTTCTAGTTCAGAGGTTCCTCTGTTAATCAAAAGAGCTGCAATACACCTTTAATGCTGTTCAGTGGTTAAAGACCTAGCTTAAAATGTCCCTGCTCTTGAGGATTTAAATTTAGACCCATAAAGAGGTGCTTGTGTAAAAACCGTAAAGAACATTCAATTTGTTCTATTTGGAGAAAGATTTTACTGGAAATATAAATTTCACTTAAAAATGTTTTATGGGGTACAGAGGTGGAGAAACCATCTAAAGAACACAACCGTTATTTCTGTGAACTAAGGATGTCTGTGCTCAAGTCAGAACCTGCTGGTTCTTTTCCATCTGAAGTCTTCATTCTCTCCTCGTGTTAAGTTAGTCACCTCCACAGCAACTAATTGAAATATCCCAAAGGACTTTGTGTGAGGAATCACAGGGAGGAGCACATCAGATTCTAAAACCACAAAGTTTCTTATCAAAGTTTCTCTAAGAATAGCGTTGCACCTGAAAATCGATGAAATACTATAACAGGGGTTGTTAACACAACTTCCTCGAAATGGCAAGTCCTCCGGTGTCTGTGTTATCAACATTTCTAGGTCACATCTCCCAAAAAGCAACAATGTCACACGGGAATGAGGAGATGACAAATTTGCTTGTTGGTCTATTTGTTTTTACATGGTGAGTTTTCTATGAAATATATCAGTTTTATCACCAATATCCATCACCAAACCATTTTGGCAAATGAAGTCAATTTCCCTTTAACATTCATAGAATACATCAGGGTTGCAAAACCTCGATGCCTACAGGAGCTGGGGAGTGATATCAAATAGGAAAACATATAAAGGTGTTAGGGCCGAACTGGTACCAATTAGTTGTGGCCAATCACAAATGCTGGTTCAGCAAAACTAGATCATTTTCTCCCCTCTCACAAGAAGCTGAAAATCTGAACTCTGAGGCAGGATTGTCTAGGCTTAAAATTTTAGCAACCAATTTGAAACTTTTTAAAAAGTCTGCGCTGGTCAAAAAAATGCATATGGACGAGGACAGTGTGTGGGCTGCCAGTTTTACAACTTTAGATGTAAAGCAACATCTGGAATATAACGAAAGGAAATAATGAACGAAGCCAATGGGGCCATTCCCTGAGTTTACAGTTTCTGTGGAATTTAAAGACGGCTTCAAGTTCACTCTGCCCATCTGTGCTATTAACAGGTCAATGTATATTTTGGATATGTGATGGGAAGCAGTGGACAACCACAAGCCAGGGGGCAGGGTGGAACTTTGAAGTGGCCCAAATAGTCAAGGTGAACTGTTCTTCTAGCACCATTTTAATAACATAACTCATTAGAAGGTAGTCAAACATATTCCATTTACTTGAAAGGGCACGAGTAAAGCATTGCAATGGACACAAGGAGGCCTTTACCTAATTCTGCCATGGACACAGTTGGGGAAGTCTCTCCGTTGGTGAAAGAACAGTAGGGAAAGAAGCCTGATGCTGGTGTGTAGTCACATATTGGTTCTGGTTTGATTCCATTGATATCAAGACCTGACTGGTCTGGGGAAGGCTGTATGTCCAGGTAGAAGCTGCTGACGGCAGAGTCCGCCTTGCTGCCCTCGGGGGTGTGCCCGTCGATGTAGTTGCTGAGGTCCTCGTGAAGCTCGGTGAGCCCGTTGGCCGAGATGTTGTAGGTGGGAGTCAGCGGCTCGGCCTCTCCCGGCTGCTGTTGGTGATCTCGCTGCTGCTGCTGCATCCGGTGCTTTTGTACTTCTGCGTACAAGCTGTCTCTTTGCTTTTTTGACATTCGGCCAAATTTTACAGCTGGAAGAGAAAAGCCAGACCATACCATATACAATATGCTTTTCTTTATTATTCTCTCCAGCATGCTTTAGGGGCTCCTTTTAAGTCTCAGATAATCTCAATCAAAAACTACATCACTGCAAAATAAGGACGTGGTCCAGAGGTGAAAATGGTCCCACACCCCACACAGGCTTGCTCCACAGCCCAGAGGAGCTAAGTTTCAGAAACAGACCGAGGACTGGAGGAAGGGCAATGACCACTTATGTTTTCCTGCTGTCACATAACCCTAAGCTCAGTGGGAACCACTGATGTATGACTTAATGGGCTTGTTCATTCTCTGCCCATGCCACTTGCCTAGACCACCTCTTTCTCTTCCCAGGGTTCAGACCGACGTGCAGGGATGCAGACTCACAGGGGTACATCGAGGCACAAGCAGCCAAACCTCACCTTTCATTCATTTCACTCATTCATTCGTTTCTTCCCAGTCAAGCAGCCGAATCTGGGGCTTTGCCGAGACCTCAACTGCTAAGACTGGATGAGGCCCCTTTGCAATTTCCTCAATTATATCTGAGTCTACCTGACCTCAGAAGCTCCCTCCCTTCCTCTGAGTCACAGTCATCCCCGTGGAACCCTTGGGCCCACCTTTAAGTGACTTTCTGCTTTACCCTCAAGTAAAAAGAGTTATCAGAATTTTTGGAAGGGCAAACATTGTGTAAGATCCCTGTTGGGCAAATTTGTGTTTGCAGTGTTTCTCCTTGTGATGTATCCCCATATTTAGAGTAGAACAGGGAGTGTACTAACTTTCCAGTTCACTCAGAATCCCAAATGATCTTTCCTAAAACACCAGATAATTGACAAAAGAAACCTTTTGATTTCCTGGTCTCAACTCTCCCACTAGCCCATTTTTCTCAACCCAATTCTGTGTAAGCAGATGAAGCCTCTACTGGAGGGACTAAATTCTCCTAATTGATTATGGTTACATTTATAGCTGACTAGGTAGATGAATTCATCCATTTGACCATCATTATAATTCTATGAATCTAGGGGCAGGAGGCAAGATAGATGGAAGTGAAGTTGGGAACCAGGACCAACCAACCACCTGGGTCAGCTGATAGATTTGTTTCCTGCCAAGGATGACGTGCTGTCCCTTTACACAGAGGGAACAAATGGCTGGGAGTCTGGTCAATTTCCAGTTTCCATGGCTGGAAACAAACCTGGGGCTGGTTAGGCAGCAATTAGGCTGCTCTGATCTCTGGGTTCCAGGCCTGTCATTGTACGAGCCCCAGTATTCGCATCAAGCCCATAACATATGTGTGGCCACTTCTGTGCAAAATCTCCAAGAGGCATACTGAAGGGATACTTTTTTTTTTTTTTATTAAGAATACTCCAGAATACCCAGAGGGATTAATAACCATAAGTGAAACTCATTTTGCTGTGACTCTGAATTGTGTTTTAACTTTTGCCTTAACATTAACAAGAGTAATTATACTATCCTGTAAGTGAAATGAAAGGATCAGTTGTTGAGAAAATGCACATGCAATTTGTGATCCTGGCTTACAAGTTTACAAGAGATATACCTGGCTTTGTGAGTGTAGTGCCACAGAAAGATGAAATCTGCAGAGCTGCATATCACCGGAATTTCTGAGTATTTAAGTTCCGTGACTTGCATCTTCCCAATGCCCCAAACTTTATTTTTGTTCATACCTATTTTAAGTGGCCATCCTGTGCACCACTACTGACGTACATCACAACTCGTGCCTGGGCTGGTCTGCAGGCCCCAAGAACATCTGATTATGGGGAAGACAGGCTTTTGGAATGCCTGCCCAGCCTTCTGAAATATTTCCACAGGCTGAAATTCCATTGGAAGAGATATTTCTTTCAAGGGGATCTCTTAGGAGAGCCAGCCAGCCTGTATATTCGTAAAAGTCCCTAAAATGTACCCGCTATACTTTCTGCCCAGTTTCCTTGTATAAGAATAACTGTCTTGAAATCTGGTGTTGATTATTCAGTGCACTTAAGATAGTTTTCCAGGAAGATCTTGAAATGTTTTGCAAATGAATGATAGATGGCCTCTATTTCTTAAAATAGCTTCTTTTAAGGAAAAGAACATTTGTCATTGAGCCATGCTTTGCACTATTTTCACACATTCTGTAGGTACAAATACATGACTTGTCCTTTTGTTTTGAGACATATTTGGATTTGCTGTTTGATTTCTTATTTGGTCCACTGCTTGTGGAGTAGTGTGTTGTATAGTTTTTATGTATTAAATATTTACATTGTAGATTTTCCAGCTTTGTTTTATTGTTGATCTTTCGTTTTGTACCATTGTGGTTGGAAAATATACATGCTGTGATTTCGGTCTTCTTAAATTTATAATATTTGTTATGTCTCTTTTTTATGTGACTTAGCCAGGGGATTGTTCCTTATGTACTTAAAGAAAACGTGTATTCTATTTTTCTTGGATGGAATATCTTACATATATCCTATAGAAGCATGTATTCTGAAATATGCCCTAAGTAAAAAATGTTCTTGTTGGAAAAAGAAATAACTTTAACTGAGGATACTCTTTTAAAATAAAGCATACCAGGGGGGAGGGAGTCTGGAGGCCGGGTGAAATAGCTGATGAGGGATTAAGGAGTATATGGAAATGTTAAATCATCATATTGTACACCTGAAATTAATATTACACTGTATGTTAACTACACTGGAATTAAAATTTAAAAAACTTAATTTAAAAATTTAAACCCCCCCAAATATAGGACTTTGAGTGATTCAAAATATTCAGTTAACATAAAAGCTAATTCATTCCAACTGCCAATAAGCTTTACTAATTACTGTAAAGCACTAACAATTAGCCTTAACAATTAGCTCTGGCTTGTATTTCTTACTGGGGAAAATGCCTGTAAGAGGTATATTTATTAAGGCCCTCAGATGACATGTACCATCAATCAACTTATTAACCTGTAATGTCTTGAATGTCAAAAATCCAAAGGTGTTCTGACCACACAGATGCTCCTTCTCCATGCCACCCTCACCCCCAGCTGACTCCAATGCCTTATGGAGGAGGAAGTAGCTGTTGTGGAATCTGCAAAGCCTCCAGAGGAGGTAGGGTGGGGTGGGGAGGGGCAGATCTGGGTCCAAGTCTCAAAAGGCTCCTTCCCAAGCCCACGCTACTGTACAACTCAAACTGAGTGCTCACCATCTCGAGACATCCCTACGGCAAGGCATTTCTGTAATCGACAGTGTTGGCAGCGGTTTCTACTGGTTCGATCAATCAAACAGTTCTTCTGACGAGGACAGGAGTAGGTGGCATTGCTTTGCTGACTTCTCCTGAAAAAGCCCTGTGATTCAGTTATAAAATATAAAACAGGTTAGTGTCAGTTTGAGCCATATGATACTAAAGGCAGTATACTAAGCACTGAGCTGCATAAATGTTTAATGGAGAATTAAAGTTATAGCAGATCATCCAGGAGACCGTTAATGACATTAAAGTCACTACTTTTTCTTGGGTAAAATTGGTCTCTAGAGCCTAATCCTCTGTCCCTTACACATGCAAAACTTTCTTGAACTCCAACAGATGGCTGCCTATGTGAAAGGCACAGCATCAGGCCCTGTTCTTGACTTCTGATGACCAAAAACCATCTGCTTGATGGATTGGTACAAATGCACTTATCTTTAACCTTTATCTCCAAAATATTTTTAGTGGAATAAACATAAAACTCTTCTCTGGGATGTCCAGAGATAAGGACAATGCTGCCTTAGTGTAACTCATGGTGGCTGTAATCCTGCTACCTTGGGTTATCTCTTCTAGTGCGTTTAACTCCACCACATTCCAGGCATCTTGCATTCCCTAAGACAGAATCTCCTGCTCCAAGAACTTAAATGACACTTGGATGGATTATCTTGGCATATAAATCAGAATGGAAATACTCCTCAACCCTTGAGACTTTGGAAATACCATGTGTTCAGAGTCATGGCCTTTATTTAACAAATCCAATCTGATGCTCATCGATTCTACTTACTTGCTTTTTTTTTTTTTTAAGATTTATTATTTGAGAGAGAGAATGAGAGAGAGAGTCAGAGCGAGTGAGAGAGAGAGAGAGAGAGAGAGAGAGAGAGAGAATGCGCGCATGGGTGGAAGGGGCAGAGGGAAAGGGAGAGATAATCTTAAGCAGACTCCTTGATGAGTGCGGAGACCTAGTAGGGCTTGATCTCAGGACCCATGAGATCATGACCTGAGCTGAAACCAGGAGTCTGATGCTTAACTGGCTGCCACCCAGGTGGAGCCCGCCCCTCCACTTACTTGTTAAGCACTATTTTGTAAATAAGAAGGTTTGCAAAGATGCCTAAGGAGCTACTGTCCTCAAGGATTTCATTTATTCATTCACTTATTCGTTCCTTCATTCTTGCTAACTTCTTGAGCTGGATCCTTAATACATCATTAATTTTCAGTGTTCTTTTCCTAAAGCTACACATTTTCCTTTTGGTTATCTTTTAGAAGTAACCCACAAATTTTGCTATGTAGTACTTTAGCATTACCATTCATTTAATATGTTCTAATTTTCAATACATTTCTTCCTTAATATGTTATTTAGAAGCTCATTTATTAATTTCTAAGCATATGGGGGGCTGGTTGTCTTTTTTATTAATGACTCCTCTCTTAGTGGTTTTGCAAACTAGGGAGGTATTGAAGAAAAGGAAGGTAACCAGAGTCCTTTCCATGACACAGAGCCATGATGGGCACAAAAGAGCATTATTATCTTCAAATCCTTAATGATAAAGAGACATGATCCCAATAAAGGGGACACTAGTGGAGAAGGGAGAGGTAATATCCTGAAGAATTGAAAGAATGGAAGGCACACTTGACAAAGGTACTTTTTCACACACAAATTTTTTTTTTTTTTAAGATTTTATTTATTTGTTTGAGAGAGAGCAAGAGCACATGCATGTGAGAGCAGGGGCAGGGGCAGAAGGAGAAGCAGACTCCCTGTTGAGTAGGGGATCCGATTCAGGGCTCCACCCAGGACCCTGGGATCATGACCTGAGCCAAAGGCAGCACTTAACCAACTGAGTCACCCAGGCGCCCCTTCACCAAAAGATTTTCCTGGAGATCAACGTGGCAGTTGTATCAAAATCCTTAAAAATATGTCTGTTTACTGAATCAGATATTGTTAATTATCCTTTAGGGAATATATTTTAAAAGAATATTAAGAATGGTATAAAGACTTGTCTACAAGGATGTTCATCTTAAGCACTGTCTGTAATATAAAGACAATTTAGAAAGATGCTAAATGTCCTACATTAGTGAATTACAAGAGTCATATTGGGTCTATACATTCGGAAACCAGTAAAAATGGTATTTCAGAAATGTAATTATTGACATAAAAACGTGATAAAAATAAACACATTCCTGTTTATCTGTGCTTTCTGATTTTTCTACAATATGTTGGTGAAAAGGTATGTGAACTACTTGGGAGGAGCAATGTAGTACATCTGCTTTCTTTTGTGTTGGGTCAGTGACTGTGGATTAAGTCAATGGCTATGATGGATATAACCTCAGTACCCATATCTTTGTTTTGAAAACCAACCTAGAACAGGAGGGGCAAGGCACTGACCTATCACCTACTTTTGGCTGTCTGCCAAACTACTCACTAGCCTAAACATAAGTAGGGCTGGGGACCTGGGGTCTCAGACCGGCTGTCTGATGTGCTTTGAATCTCCTTTATATCAAGTCTGGCCTCTTCTGTGAAGCAATCTCACTTTTCTCAAAATACCTAAAGCTGTGGGCTTTTTTGTTTGTTTTGTGTTTTTTCCCTCTGTGAAAAGGAAGTGAGAAGAAATAAAGCTTTCCTTGGAGTTTAATGGAGAGAATTCAAGAAAATATAGATGGTAACAGAGGCAGATAATCCTTAGAAAGAGATACTAAGAGGTCACCTGTCAATTTGTCTGAGATACATCTTCTCTGTCAAAGCTGAAAGGTTATCTATTTCTTTCTTGAGGCTCTACCACCATTGAGACCCTCTGTGTTTGCTATTCCTACAGGTGCCTATGGTCAGGAATTATTTGCTTCGCCTTTAGTTAAGGCTGAATTTTGCTTGCTTCACAATGAACCTGCTCCATTTTGTTCTATGATCAGCAAATATGGAGAACGTCTAAATGATCTCTTTTTATTTGAAGGGAAGCGGTACTTGTAGACTGCCATGCTATCTCCCAATACCTTACCTGTAGACCAAATCACAGCATCTATCACCTTTCCTTTCAGGTTCTTTCACCCCATAAAGTATTTCTTCTCAGAATCCTCTCTGGTTTTTCCACTTTGAAATCCAGAACTAGATACAGCTCTTGAGTAATGGTTGGGTCATTAACAAAAGGCATGCTACTTTTTAGTTCTTACTTATTAAACTCCAATTAACATCAACCATCACTAGTAAGTTCCAGAATGCTGGCAAAGAAGCCATATAAAACCATCAGTTTGTTCTGCTACCAGGGAATGCTGAGAAGGCATGATGATGATGATGATGATGATGATGATAATGACATATATTTTTATTCCATATTTTTGATGCTTTGATGTCTTGGGGCTTTGTGACCTAGGAGATATTACATTTCCCAGGGCTAGCTAATTCCTAGAGATCACAGATAACGTGCCTGGGAGCACACTTTTCACAGGCAAACCAACCAATCCAGAGCCTGTATACCCAACCACCTCCTCTGTAAGGTTCTCATACTCTGGGCCACTACTGTCCTGCCCATTTTATCCCAGGACCAGGTAAGAGACAACTAGGGCATCCCTTAGACTCCAGAGCTGGCTAGAACTAGCCAATCTTAAACCTGCTTACCCTTCTTGTCCATACCTTCCTACAGGAAATCACAACAAAAGCTGTTGTCCATATTTTCCCCTTGTTCCTTCTACGTCCTCCTGACCTGGGTGTTTCCCACTGTGGCTCCTCCTGCACACCATGCTGTACCCCCTGTTTCTAGGGACCCATGAGTATAAAATATTCTTCCTTCATGACATTTTTGTGTCTATATCTTACCTACCTGATTAAAACAAATCTCAGTTATCATTAAAACAGTGCTTATTATGTGCTAGGTACCCTGTGCTTTATGTGGATGACATCACTTAATTTTGACAAGGGCAGTATGAGGAAGGCACTATCATTTCCTTGGTTTTAGGTACAACGACTTTCTCAGAGCCCCACCTCTGGCATGAGGTAAAGGCAGGATATGAATTCCTGTGGCTTAATTCCAGGACCCACACTTTTATCCTTTTTATTTTTCTGCTGCCCTTGCGTGTCAAAAGGATTCCCACTTGGTTGTTCTCATAGAGGGCAACCATTAAATTAGGCAAAGAAACAGGAATGAATAAAGTAGCAAGACTGATCTACTCTGAAATTGCTGTTTTCCTTCAGGTGAGCCCTTTTAACAGGCTAAAGGCCACTGCCCAGGCATTTTACAGTTTCCTCTTCTACAGCCACCTCCTAATGTGGGGGAGCGTCACATGAGAAAACCAGTCTCGTGATGTCACAATTTTCCCTCATCTCTGACCAGAGGATTATGTCTCTTTTTATTTACCTTACTTATTTCTAAATTATTTTGGCTCATTTGGAAAGCAAATAAAACAATAACAACAACAAACTTACTTCAAGGACACTGAGTCATTAAAGACCTCTATCATTAAAGATGTCTAATTATGCCATAAATTGCAAGGCTTCATGGGAAGCATTCCACATATGCTTTGAGCACTGAGGCTGGAACTAATGTCTAGGTTCCAAGCTAACAACTTGGAAAAGAACTATACTTCTTTAGATGTCTCAGCTTTGAAGGGTTTGGGGGAAAGTGGGTGAGCAAATAGACACACCTTGCTCTTCACAAAGCCATTTATTCTACACTGAGTCAGTTGAGCAAATGCCTCCTTAAAGTTCTGGGAGTGGCAGGGAGCCAGAGAAGAGATCTTGCTTTTGGGCTGAGGCAACAGAATCATGCCCAAAAGAGAGCTATCACATACCATATTGGATGGGTCATGTAGGGTTATAAGGTGAGAGCTACGAAGGGAGGAAGAGAGTAAGCCTGTGTGACTCAGATAAACCCTGAACTTGGCATTTCAGACATAATGAGGACTTGGTCTTTTCTTTTCTTTTCTCTTCTTTTCTTTTCTTCTTTTTCTTTCCTTTTCTTTCTTTTTCTTTTCTTTCTTTTTCTTTTCTTTCTTTCTCTTTCTTTCTTCTTTCTCTTTCTTTCTTTCTTTCTTTCTTTCTTTCTTTCTTTCTTTCTTTCTTTCTTTCTCTTTCTTTCTTTATCTCTCTCTCCCCCCTCCTCCTTCCTTCCTTCCTTTTGTTCTTTTCATTTCAGCATTCTTGGGGATTTCTCAGGGGCTTAAGGATTTGGGAAGTTAAACTGAAAAATATTTAAAGCTTATGAACACGTAAGAGGGAGGAGGATTAGAGAAGCAAGAAGGATGAGGAAGAAAGGTAGAAGATATGGTAGGTATCTTCCCACCTAAAGGTAGAAACATGCTCATAAATAGAAGCAGGATCTTTACTGACTGGGGAGCAATCCTGGAAAGGGTCTCAGTGAGAGATGAGTGAGCTCAGGCACAAGTGCTAGGGGGTGGGGTGATTGAGGCCATACAGAGAGCCGGGACTGCACAGGCCAGTCCATGGAGTTTTGGGGTGGAACTGAAGAGGTATGTATAAAGAAGAGAGAAACTACTGATAAGTTCACAATTTTGGAGTTTTATTGCCAAAAGATGAGCTAATGAATTATTTCTTCGGCTTTCGTAAAAGTTCACTTTTTATGGATGTCAAAATACATGCAGATGTGCCACTGTGAGCCTGGTGGGCTCCAGCAGAGGGCCGCCATGATGAATTTCCTGGTGGCAGAACTTGGTGTGACCGTGGCACACTACCACCACCTAGTGGCAGCATACCAACATGCAGTTACTGCAAAGAGTTCATCAGAATAATACAAACAGGCCCTTAGAACTGGAAGAAGTTGAGAGATTATCAGGTTCAGTGATTCTCCAACAGATGGTGTATCAGCATCACCCATGAAACTTTTAAAAAACAAAATACACTTGAAATCTATTGAACCAGAGCTTTTGGGGATATAGTCCTGAACAATATGAAGGTGCCATTTTTAAACAAAGATTTTATTTATTTATTCATAAATAGAGGCAGAGACATAGGCAGAGGGAGAAGCAGGCTCCCAGTGGGGAGCCCGATGTGGGACTCCATCCCAGGACCCTGGGATCACGCCCTGAACCGCAG
Organism: Canis aureus; assembly: GCF_053574225.1. Taxonomy (NCBI): domain Eukaryota; kingdom Metazoa; phylum Chordata; class Mammalia; order Carnivora; family Canidae; genus Canis; species Canis aureus. The sequence goes on from NC_135642.1 coordinate 30,123,246, forward strand.
GCAGATGCTCAACCACTGAACCATCCAGGCATTCCATGAAGATGCCATTTTTGCAGACAAAAAGAAAAAAAAAAGATATCAACTTATATGATAAATATTTTAACAAAGCTTTCTGAAGACTCCACTGCCTTCCCCTTGTGGGAATCACAGTTCTACTCTAGCATTCTTATTTTGTAGATAATAAAAATGAAACTCAGGATTGCTTAGTGACTTGTCTAAGGTTGTCCCACACCTGTTAAGTATTAGTGCTGACACTCAGAGTCCAGTGTCCTAATTTTAAGTACAGCACTCTCTCACTTAAGTATCTCTCCTTAAGTGTTGGGCTAAGAAAAGTGACATCACACAATCCCGACTTGCTCATACACACCATCTGTATTGATTTCCACAGACTCAAAGAGAACTCCCCAATGTTCCTCCCTTATTTTACCTTGTCTTTCATTTCAAAGTGCCTTTTGTTGAGTTTTATTTCCAGTTTCTGCCCTCTGTGCTCTGGAAAATTCTGATGCCTAACTTTTGGCTTAATGCTGAAATTGTTCCTCAATCCTAGTAGTTTGGAATTCCCTAGGACTGGGACTGAGGCCACAGTGTATGGGAAAATTTCAGGAGTTTTGTGAACCAATTGTTAAACATAACCATTATTAAAAATTAACTTATTATTTTTTTATTTTGCTATTATCCATGTTCCTGAGGATATTTACTGGATGGTGGAGATACTACATAATGGTGTGCTATGTCTTCCCTGCTCTGCATTCAGTAAGATGTCATTTTGGGAGGCCTGAAACTGACCATGTGCTGAGAGTATTTATACCACGGAAACTGGCAAAAGCTCTACATTAGGGCTTGATTTATTGTGCTGCTTGTTGTCCAGATTTAAAAGGTGATAAAGGAAACAATAATGTGGGTTAAAGGTAAAAGTATATAATGTCTAAAGCCATCACACTGTGAACAGCACAACAAATTCAAATATTCTTCCAGTATTTATTTATGGATTGATTTTTAATTTATTTATGTATTTATTTTTTATTTTTAAATTTTAACTCCAGCATAGTTAATGTTAAAAACAAGCTCCATTATTATTTTTTTCAAATTCTTTATTTTATTTAAATTTAATTTGCCAGCATACAATATAACACCCAGGGCTAATCTTGTCATGTGCCCTCCTTAGTGCCGGTCACCTATTATAGCATCCCCCCACCCACTTTCCCTTCTACAACCCTTTGTTTTCCAGAGTTGGGAGTCTCTCTTCTTCCAGTATGTATGTATGTATTTATTTATTTAAAAGATTTTATTTATTTATTCATGAGAATACACAGAGAGGAGAGAGAGAGAGACAGAGACCCGACGTGGGGCTCGATCCCGGGTCTCCAGGATCACACCCTGGGCCGAAGGCAGGGCTAAACCGCTGAGCCACCCGGGCTGCCCTTCTTCCAGTATTTAAAAGCTATTATCCGATTCAGGAAAGAGGTTGCTCATGTCATCACTGATGCATGAGTGAAATTCCAAAACACGTCTTCCTTATTTCACTTTCCTCTTATTCATTAATGTAAATGAAAATATCAACATTCATGTTGGCACTACAGTCTCTCATCAACGGCAACCACAGATATGGATGCAGGAGTTCAGCAAAAATTACTGAGAACATTTATCGATATGAAGTTTATATATATATCGATATGAAGTTCAGAGTGCACGATATCATAGATTTTAATTGTGTGGCATACATCAGTGAAATATACATTGAAGTTATGTCCATACAATTAGACACTGTTTTCCAAAGTCAATTGTTAAAAACTGACTAGCACGTGACTGGACAGAGCACAGCCCTTCCCCAGCTTCCCATCGTCTGAATGAACCCTCCCTACTCCAGGCGGACCTCTACCCAAAGCTGTGGCTTGGCTTTCTATAGCCCTGTCATCCTTATGTCTGTACACACATTCTTCAGTCACTTGGACAGAATGGTTTTGTCTTCATTCTAGAATAGGACATATTCCAGCCCACTGCCCCATTCCTGGCCTCATCTCCTCCAGTGTTTGCTTGCTCAGTCAAGGGACCACCTTCATCCAAGTTACTCAAGGCAGAACGACAGGCTTCATTTCATCCCTGCCTCCTCCCCTCCCACACCCATGCAGTTACCACATTAGGCTGTTCTTGCCATCTTCCTATTTCTCAAATCCTTCCACTGTTCTCCATCTTTACTGCAATTTTCTCATGTTTATGTACCTACCACTGCCCAAACCGGTTATTTTTTAAAAGATTTTACTTATTTGTTCATGACACACACACACACACACACACACACACAGAGAGAGAGAGAGAGAGAGAGAGAGGCAGAGACACAGGCAGAGGGAGAAGCAGGCTCCCCAAGGGGAGCCTAATACAGGACTCGATCCCAGCACCGCAGGACCACAGCTTCAGCTGAAGGCAGACACCCAACCATTGAGCACCCAAGTGTCCCAGCCCAAATTGGTTATTATATAGCCTCCCAATTGGTTTTCCTGCTTACATTCAAACTCTCTCCAATTCCTTTTCAAATAGTTACCAGAGACCTTTTCTCAAACATCAACCTGATGGGGTCACTTCCCTGCTTCTAAGTCCTCAATGGATCCCTGCTGATGACCAAGCCATGACCACCTGTCCAGACAACTCTCTCCGACATTCTTCTCAAAGTCATACTCTGGCCAAGCCTGAATTCCTGGTTCACAGTTTCTTCAGGGGCAACTCCCGCAGCTGCCTCCACTTCTAGAAGCTCTCCCCTTCTCTTCAGGATTCATGGAGATAATCACCTTCTCTGACTTTGCTCCTCCCAAGGCTAGTTGAGGGGCTCCCTCCATGTGCACTCTTATAACCAGGTCTCCCCTCACTGATTGCTTTGTTTCTTTGTTCCCAGGAGCTAATCCAGTACTTAGAGAAGTCAACAAATACTTGCTGAATGAACGACCAGAGGGAAAAATGATGGTGCTGATTAAAAACTGTGGTGACAATCATATGCTGCACACCTGCTCAATACCAGGCACCATGTAGGACACTTGGTAAACATTATTGATCTGTAATTCACATCAACCTTGCAAAGCAGTTATTTCTATATGATTTACAATGAGAAGATTCAAGTGCAGAGAGGTTAAGTCATGTGTTTGAAGTCACACAGCAGGTAAGGGTAAGAGCCAGGATTTGAATTGCTGAACACTGAGTGCATCTTATTCCAAATGCTACAGACTTCTTAATATAGTACCAAAAAAAGCATCAAGACAAACATGTAGGGCAGATCAAACAAAACAAAACAAGACAAACAACAAAACCAAACAAGCCCCAAACACCCATTTTTCAGTTCTGTAGTCCAAGTTCCATATAATGGTTCAGACACAGGAGAGGGAGGTGACATTTCATAGGATATTGAATACCATGTTTATATATGGGTAGGAAAACATTTTCATTTGCTGGATCTACTTAATAAAAAGCTCTGAAATATACATGGCATTTCCTACTGGAGTTATTAATAGTTTTGCCCAAAATTGTGGGTTGGCTGGATGAAGTACTATGGGTGTGGCTGGGAAGGTGTTCAGAGGGTCTTGCTCTGAGGGGGGCTCCCCTCCAGTTTGGGGCTCCTTCTCAGTAAGGCATAGGCTGAAATGCTGATCTGATGTTTGGTCTTTTGACAATTTTCACTTAATGAATTGATTCCTACAGTTCATTAACATACCCACTTCCACTTCTGTATACACATATGTCTTAATTAGCTGTTCATTGGCTGTTTAATTACAAGAAAACAGCTGACAGCTGCCTTGCTGAATTCTAATGGCAGACGCTTTGGAACGGCTACACATTTGCTTTTGACAACCAAGATTTATTCATAACTCTATGATTTATTATGAATGTTCCTATGCTTGCCTGAATTATTGTATTTTCCAATACAACTAAAAAATTGGAATTTGGGGGGACTGTTGAAGTAGATATATGTCTCCCTCTCACAGCAGAGAATCCCTTCTGTAAAAGATGAACTGTTACAATTTTATTTCTCTGGGGAATTTTCTGTTGAGAATATTCAGAAGTATGATGGGGGAAAGGAAGAAGTATCTTTGGATAAACACGGGCAGAGTGAAGTATTTAAAGTTAAGAAAGAAAATAACTGTCGATTTAATTTTACTGAGGGGTAAGGAGAGGACATGAATAGACTAAAATCAGAGACAGAAAGAGGTAGAGGAAATGATAGAATTAAAATGTGTATGTGTGTGTGGGGGGCAGGAATAATAGTCCTCTAGGAAGCAAATGAAGAAGGGAATTTGTTCTTTAGGAAAGAATAGGCAACCTCCTTTGCAAAAGTTTGCTGGTACAGCTCTACACCCCTACATCTGGCAGCAATAAATCATGGAATCATAGATCTCCTGAACTACTTTCCCCTTCAATAATGACTGGCCTCCCTGTAGAATTGTATGTGCAAATGATCTCTGATTAAAGCTGACCTCATGTGTCATATTTGGTAAGTGTAGATGTCTGCTTTGCCGTACTGTGATCTGCTACACTCAGACTCAATCCAAATGAACACATTCAACAGCAGTGATCGCCAGGCGAGCATGAGGAACCCTGCCCTGAGCCAGACACTATATATTGACGACAAGGCCATAAGCCATAAGCCCAGCATTGTCTATGAACTGAGGAAGGACAGCAGTTACTGAGACATAATTAAGACCAAAACAAAAAAACAAAATATACAGAAAAAGAAAAAAACACAAATCATCTTGATGCACATTGGGGTTTCACACATCCTACTACATATACATTTCATCACAGGATTGGAGGAGTGAGCTAAATGAAATTTTTTTCTTATCACCTGGTATATAACAGAACTGAAACTCTGATGCTACAGGATGCAGTAACAGCCAAGTCTAATTTTCATTTTAAATGGTTAGCTCTAATACTGGGGCCAAGTGTTATAAGACATTAAAATAAAAAGGTTGGAAAAAAATAAAATAAAAATGTTGGACATGAATATATCAATGCTGAAAAGTGGACAAAATTGGTCCAAAGCTAGTTACATTTCATGACTGAAATAAAAATATTAGAATTCTCTAAAAAACAACTTGAGCCTAAATGAAATATTTATAGACATTTCTTTTTAGCCTAATACATATAGAGCTCCAGAAATTGCTTTAACTCTTTTAAGAAAAAAGGGTGGAAAAACAAATTTTGCATTTTGGATATCTTTTTTTTTTTTTTTAAGATTTTATTTATTTATTCATGAGAGACACAGAGAGAGAGGCAGAGACACAGGCAGAGGGAGAAGCAGGCTCCCTGCAGGGAGCCCGATGTGGGACTTGATCCGGGTCTCCAGGATCATGCCCTGGGCTGAAGGTGGCGCTAAACCGCCGAGCCACCCGGGCTGCCCAACATTCTGGATTATCTTTGAGAAGGGTTTTCATTGTTAATCTCAGCATATTGTTTTTTTTTGTTTTTTATTCATAGTATATTATTAGTTTCAGGGGTAGAATTTAAAGATTCAGCATTTGCCTATAACAGTGCTCATTGCATCAAGTGCCCTCCTTAATGCCCATCACCCATTTAGCCCATCCCCCCACCCACCTCCCCTCTAGCAACCCTCAATTTGTTCCCTAGAGTTAAGAGTCTTGTATAATGTTAACACAAAGAAACTACTCCAAATTCTCCCTTCACTGGGTGGAAAAGGAAACTTTGCATAAGACATCATCTTAAATGTATTAATTGATGAATAATTATTTGACAAACAAATGCTACTCTGTTCTTACCCAATCAAGAGCAAAAGGTCTTAGTCAGAAATCAATCCTATCAATCTTAATACTTGATTGTACATTATCATTTAAAAAGTTATAATTGAAATTGTAGATCCCAAAAGTGTAAAGGATACAGATAATAAAGTGTTTTTATTGTGAGATAAATTTTTCATCATCATCCTTTGAGCAGCCACTGTATCTAAGGGTGAAGTTAGGAATGGAACTAGAACGGTAAATAAGACCATTTCTCAAAGGATATCTCAATCGATGTCATTTTTCTACAAACACTTCAGTATTTATACTCACTTTGAAGACTGAACCTCAAGCCTAACATCCACAGCCTCTTGTTTATTTCTGGCCTTCGCTCTGCTTCCCCATTCTATGGCCTGGCCCCTCCTCCTAGGCAGGCCTGCCTCAGCTTACCCCTCACCTCCTCCTACCGCTCACCCAGGGCTGGAACTAAATTCTGTTCCAAGAGCTCAGAAACATCTTTAATGACAGACCTAAGCCCCTGCAGACCTAGACTTTATGTTTTTATGAAATACGATATTCAAGGCATGACCAGAACTGATATACTTACTGTTCCCTCATTATTTAAAAAAAAACCAAGTAGGTGTGCCTGGATGGCATAGTTGGTCAAGCCTCTGACTCTTGGCTCAGGTTGTGGGATCAAAACCCCTCCCCATTCTCCAGGGCTCTGTGTTCAGCATGGAGTCTGCTTAAGACTCTTTCCTTCTCCCTCTGCCCCTCCCCGCATGCTCACATGTGCACCTGCAGGCGGGCGCACGTTCTCTCTCACAAATAAATAAATAAATCTTTAAAAAGAGAGAGAGAGAACAAGTAAAGTACCTTCATAATAAAAACCTTGGTAAAATAGAGCCTTTAAAAATTTGGGAATGGCATAACCTTCCTTATTTTCCACTATCCACAGAAAATGACCCTTTGCTCCAGTCAGACTGGGTTATATGTGGTCCCCAAAAGACAACCGAGACTTCTCCTTCTCTAGGTTCCTGCTGCCTCGTGGGTATATGCTGCTTGTGTCATATCACAGATTATAGCCTTACTCTGGGATTTAGTTCTTTTTAAATGTATATTTTAAATAAACTTCATTGAGGCATAAATTAAATACAAAAACACACCATTGTGGGCAGCCCGGGTGGCTCAGTGGTTTAGTGCTGCCTTCAGCCCAGGGCGTGATCCTGGAGACCCGGGATCGAGTCTCACGTCAGGCTCCCTGCATGGAGCCTGTTTCTCCCTCTGCCTGTGTCTCTGCCCCCCCCCCCCCCCCGTGTCTCTCATAAATAAATAAATAAAATCTTAAAACAACAACAACAACAAAAACAAAAAACCCTTACACCATTGTGAAGAGTCCACCTTGATGAATTTTGACAATGTCTAACCTGTGGAACTACCACCACGATTAAGATAGGACATTGCCACAAGCCACAAAAGTGTCCTTCCTTCAGCCGTCATTCCTTACTTGGGTTCCAGGTTACCACATTTGCTTCCTGCCATTATAGATTTAAAGTTTTTATTTCTTCTAGAATGACATATAAATGCAGTTATATAGTAATTATTCTTTTGTTTCTGGCTTCTTTCATTTACCATAATGTTTTGTGCACATATAGTACATTCTCTCTTATTGCTAGGCAGGCATTCCAACTTATGGATCTTATTCATTCATCCACCCCACACTTTTAACCATTTTTCAGGTGATGGGCATCTGGGTTGTTTCCAGCTTGTGGCCATTATGAATAAAAGTGCTACAAATACTCATATAAAAATCTTTACATGACAAGTCCTTTTGTTTCGTTTGGGTAAATACCTAGGATAGGTCATTAGGTCATATTTAGGTTGATGCTTATATTGCCACCTTTTTTCAGAAGGGCCGTACCACGTCACAGTGCCCCCTCCCCGCCAATGATGTATAAGATTGGAAAATTCCCCAGTTTCTCTGCATCTTCATCATGTTTGTTACTGGAAGTGTTCTTCTTGTTTTGTTCTATTTTAATTTTAGCCTTTCAGATGAGTATGTCATGGTATATTTTTTAAAAGATTTTCTTTATTTATGAGAGACACTGAGAGAGAGAGGCAGAGACACAGGCAGAGGGAGGAGCAGGCTCCCTGCGGGGAACCCCATGCAGGACTCCATCCCAGGACCTGAGGATCACGACCTGAGCTGAAGGCAGGCACTCAACCACTGAGCCACCCAGGTGCCTTGTCATGGTATTTCGCTATGATTTTATTTACATTTCCCTAATGATTAAAGATACTGCGAATATATCCATGTGTTTCCTGGTTCCTTGTCCAGCTTTTATGAAGAGATTGTTCAAGTTATTGTTCATTTTAATTTTTATCTTGGTCTTTTTATTTTAAAATGTATTTGCTTTTTTTTTTTCTTTTATTTCTTCCAGGATATGGCTTGCCTCTTCATTTTACTAATGATATCTTTGGAAGGGTACACATTTTAAATTTTGATTAAGTCCAGTTTGTTATTTTTTATTTTTTAAAAGATTTTATTTATTTATTCATGAGAGACAGAGAGAGGCAGAGACATAGGGAGAGGGAGAAGTAGGCTTCCTGTGGGGAGCCGGATGTAGGACTCTGGGATCACACCCTGAGCCAAAGGTGGACACTCAACTGTTGAGCCACCCAGGTGTCCTGTAGTTTGTTATTTTTTAAAATAAGGTAAGAACTTCGGTGTGTGGTCTGAGAAATATTGGTATGTCTATTGTTACACAAATATATGATTTCTTCCAGAAATATTATAGAGTTATGTTTTACGCATAGGATACTCTTTAAACTAATATTTCTTTCAGTGAGAGGTATAAATGTGAAGTTAATTTTTTTTCATATGAATGCCTAGTTGTTCCAGCAATATTATTTGAAATGACCATCTTTTCTTCATTGAATTCAGTTGGCATCTTCGTCAAAATTCAATTGACCTTATATGCATGGATCTCTTTTTGAACCCGCCCAACCCTCCCTTTCAAAATTTTTTCCAGTTTATTAAATCTAGGATTTGGTTCTTGCATTGCTCTTTTGCAGACCTCATCTCTACAACTAGACCATAAGCCACTTGAGGTCAGGATCAGGTCTTCTTTGTCTTTGGATCTCTTAGTACTTATATAGTGCCTGTCCCCAAAGGGGTGCTCATATTTTTGTTTTTAGTAGCAGAGTCTACATAACAAATAGCAAATGATCACAAAAAATCAAGACTGGACCCATACATGTTCTGGAAATGATATCTGACTAAAGCATCATGACTCAGGCATACGGAATTTGGCTAGGAATGATTGTAACAACAGCCAACACTTACTGAGTGATTGTTAAATGCCTGGCACTTTTCTCAGGGCGTTACCTAAATGCATGTGATAACCCCAGGAAGTAACTACAATTTCTATCCTCATTTTACAGATGGTGAAACAGAGGTACAGAGAGGTTGGGCAGGTGGTTGAGCTGGTAAAGCAGAAATAGGATTCAAATCCAGGCAGTCTGGTTCCAAAGTCAGAGCACAAGCATGCTGCAGTACTGTCTCTCTACAGGTAGCAAAGGAGACTTGGTGAAGGTGGGCTGGGAATATCCAGGAACTAGAGAAAAGAGCTACCAAACTTGCATCATTTTTGCTATTTATGTGCAATGCTTACCTGAACAAATATGTGGTAAAATAATCATTTCAGCAATGAAATACGTCCTTTTGTTTCTTATGGTTTCAGGTGGCTGACTTTAAAATGCAATTTAAAATACCTTCACAAAATGATTAGCTCAGAAGATGACTGAGTCACTTTCTTTCCATCAGATATCTATTTATATATGTAATTGGAAATTTTCCGTATGTCTAGTGATCCTATCATAGAGATAAATTATTTATAATTTATGATGCTATAACCACCCTCACCTGGTTAAAGCATGATAAATCATTAACATCAACGGCAAAAACAGAAATCTCTTGACTTCACCACAGCCAGAAGTGAAACTATTAATTATAGCAGAGGGAAACTGTAATTGCAGAGCAAATACTATATGCATCAAATATAAACACATACCATTGTATAGGTCCCAGGCTGGGCCTAGGCCCAATATGTTAATAAAATTAAGTTTTAATTGTTTGTTTTGTGATTTCCATTGAGTAAAGTCAATAGGACAGAAGAACAGAACCACAGATAGCCAAAATACACTTTGGCATCGAGGCTATACAAGATCTGGGAGGGAATCTAGAAAAATGACAACGATAAAATAATAGCTGTCCTTTATTTTCTTATCGCTTTAATTTTCATCATAAATAAACAGTGGGGGTAAAAGAAAACACACATTGTTTCTGCCTATGTAAACCCAGTGGTTCTAGACAATTCAGATTTTATTGAATAGCATGTTGTTCATGAATCTTCTGAACTGTTGTGTATTTCACGGGAAATAGCCCTCACCTCCACCCTGGTCCTGCCTCAGATGCTGTTCTGAGGTGCTCACTTTAGTTGGCACGTAAAACCACACATGGTATTACTAAAAGACTCAGAGAGAGTGGCCAGTTTCTCAGGCAGAATGAAAGCACACGTGGTGAATGCCCAGGACACTGTCCACTTAAGAAAATAACTAGGTGAGGGGTGACTATGTGGCTCAGTCAGTTAAGCATCTGCCTTCAGCTCAGGTCATGATCCCAGGGTCCAAGGATCGAGTCCCGAGTTGGGTTCCCTGCTCAGCACTGAGTCTGCTTCTCCTTCTGCCCCTGATCTCTGCTCATGCTTTCTCTCTCTCTCTCAAATAAATAAGATCTTTTAAAAAAGGAAGAAAATAAGTAGGTGATATACATGTACAGAGTCAAGTTTGCTTGGAACTTCTGGTAGGAGGGCACTGCTGCCTGTATATCCTTCACCAAGAAAGGCTGTGTCATCTTGAACTGGGACGAGAACGTTTGAACACAGAGCCGGTGAGGGTCAAGTGTGACAGGTGCCCAGCCACTTCAGCTGAATTAACTCTGAAAGTCAATGGGATGACAGGTGTCACAGGCAGATCACGCTCCCTTAAATCCTGGGATGGCATTAGCCAGGCAGTTGATTTCATTTTGTTTACTTTTATTTACTTAATTGATTAATTTTGAGGGAGGGCAATCTGAGGGAAGTAAGAGGACATAATTTTTTTTCTTGGTAATCTAGAACCTGAGGACTCGAGGGTTGTTCTAAAGATGAAGAATTCAAAATCCCCTTTGAGCAGAAAGCCCCTATTCCTAAAAGGCAGGTGATTACAAAGAAAAAATTGTGTTTGGCGGTATGCAGAAAGCTCAAGCGTCACCAAGATGGGATCAATATGAAGCATCTGTACATGTACAAAGCAGCACATGTTACAATGATTAACAGTCAAACAAAGACTTAAGGAAATTACAAGGCAAATTTCCCTGAAGTCTCTCAGTAGTTATTTGTGTCTGAAGGTGATTTTGTATTTTATGTCATTATATTTTCTAATTTCACTGAAGGAAAGCTAACCACATTCGTGGATTTTATTTTTTTGCCTTGGCCTCAAAAATGCCTCAGGGCTGATTCAGGCCTGGTTCAGTGGCAATCAACGGTCTCAGAGGCTGTCTGCATGTTTAAATAGCTTCTCGCCTGTTTATTTTGCACTGTTTTATCCTGTAAGCTGTCTCAAGGCCCTTCCAATATAAGCAGGAGGATTTAAATCTTAATAAATTGAAATCTGAATAACAGAGGCAATCTGGGTTTGGAGGCCTAGAATGATTAGGATAAACATCTCTATTCCCATTCCCACGTTATCCATGTGCATGTACGTACTGCCCTCGATCAGGATCAGTAATAATCAAAATAGTAACAACAGCCAGAGGAATGATGATATTTAGATTTAAATAGGACTTTACAGTTTATAAGCACTTTTACTTACAGGTTTTAATTCTATCCTGAGAATAGTTCTAAGGGGTAGGAAGAAAAGGTGTCACACCACTTTACAGATCAAGACACTGAGTCACTAAAAGATTAAGACAAGCCTACAACAAGAGGGACACGTGGTGGCACTGGAACCAGAACCCAGTTCTTTCCAACGGCTTTGCCAGAATTTAGCCAGATGTATCAACATACGTGTGCCAACAATAAGGACTTTCAATCACATCCCGATTAAACTATTGGAAATACCTTCTTACAAAGCTTCGAACAGGGACACCACAGAAATCCAGAGTCACTTCTCTTTTAAAAAAGATAACCAAAGGGATTTTTCATCAGTTCAATCAATTCTAGGATTGGAAGTGACAACTCAGGAATGCTCAAATACTTTTCTCTAGCCTCCTGTTATTTGGATGGAAGACATGAAAATACATATGACTTTCTTAATTGAAATTTAACACCAAAATGTTTATTCTGTTCTATCATTTGTCATCACTCAAAATGCTGAGAAGTTGACTCTTTAGACATAGAAGTAACATCACAAAGATACATTCTAACATTAACAGAAACAACAACAACAATTAAAAAGGCTTACCTTGCAGCCTTCACATGTAATGACACCATAATGGATTCCTGATGATTTGTCTCCACAGATCTTGCAAGGAATAATTTCAATTTGAGCTGCAACAGAAGCACGCAACCAGTTAATTACATTTTCTTTTAAACACCTTATAAAAGCGTTCCCTGATCAGCATTTGTATAGTGAAAACTAATAACCTGCTAAACATTATACTGCATTAACTATTCATTGCTGAACTGTGAGGGTCCCCCTAGAGCCCTGGACTAAATTATGGCTGCTCGTTATATAATAGCTTTCGGGTTATTAAAATGGGTCATTTGAGAAGGTGTTTAAGAACCCACAAGAAGACTGGAATCAGCATTTCAAAGCCTTCAAGAACTGGAGAGCTCGCAGTTTAGGCCTCAGAGCAAAGCAGATACTAAAATGTTTCCTCCGATCTCATTTTCCATCATTATTTTTAAAAGGTCATAAATCTGTCTTGGCTGAGCATTGTAGCTCCACTGGTAGGGAAAAAAAATATACTCCAGAAAGTCAAGACTACTTAGGAAAATGATTCAATTCAAAATATTAATAAGTTACATATGATGGCAAGTTAAGAATGCCTTAATCTTCTTTTTTAATTAATGTAGTTTCCATGTGTTAAAAAATTAGTCCATTTGTGTACGATCAAAACCTTTCAACCATAAAGTTAATATCCTATCTGAATTTAATAATGGTGAATTCTAATGAATAGTATATGTAGCTTCTGAGTTCTTGATGTTGGAAACTGATTGCCTCGTACACCATGCATATGCTTCTATTCCACTGATTTCCGTGAAGATGCCTCATATAGAAGACCACCCAATGACTAATAAATATTATACCCATGTTCTCAAATATGACAAAGCACATTTCTCAGCAAACACAATATATCTTGAGTATGGTTGGTTGGAAAGAACATAATTAAGGATTAAAAAAATAACCTAAGGAGTAATTCGGCGAAACAGAGTTCTTGGCCCACTTATTAAATAGAATTTATATATGAAATAAAGACCAATACTGAGCTGTATATACAGGATAGCAATGTTCACCAGTTTATACGGAATGTTCCATTATGCTAAGTTTTATTTTCCATGGTTTTCACAATGGATATCATGTCAGATTGCTAAATCACACACACAAACACAATTGTAAGAGCATAAATATACTTCATTTTCATATGGCCCCTCCCTAGGCCACATGCTTTATACAAAGCAATGACTTATTCAAGGAATATGTTGCACAATATAAGTAAGACACACATACACACAGCCTACTCTTTCTTCCAGCGTAATCCCGTATCCTGGAATAATTTCCACCACGACTTACTTTGGATTTGATGTGACACTTGCATTCAATACTCAGAAATAGCATATAATAAATTACTGGATTTGACCCCATTATAAACCATGTGTACCTGCTAACTTCCTTTCAAGAGGACTAGTACAAGTACTGTAGTGACTTTTACGGAGTGCAAGCTATTCTAGAGGAAGAGTCCTTTACACGTCAATCACTTTTTCTTTTAAGATTTATTTATTTATTTTAGAGAGTGGCGGGGGGAGAGGGAGAGAGAGTGTGTGTGTATGTGTGTGTGTGAGTAAGTGCAGTGGGGAAGGGGAGAGAAAGAAAGAGACTTAAGCAGACTACCCTGAGCGCCAAGCCTGATGCGGGGCTCGACCTCATGACCCTGGGAACATGACCTGAGTGGAAACCAAGAGTCGGATGCTTAACCAACTATGCCACCCAGGCACCCCTCATGTCAATCACTTTTAGTGTTGACATACTGAGCTTCATTGTCCAGAGTTAGAGACTGTTCAAAATCTTACATCCAATATATTTTCTGTAACGGATAAATTTTCCAATGCCTCGGTAATGGTGTCTTTGTATACTGTCTATTCTGAGTTATGCAGCTTAATGTGTTATAAGGTCACATTTAACAAAGACGATAATTTCTAAGTCTGCCTCACCTTTGTGGCTTGATTCGTTCAAGGAAATTCTTTATGAAATCCAAACTCTAATCACGCTTCGTATTTATGGCCCCTCCAATATTTTTAATATAGTCAAGGCCAAGTTTTGTGTCACATGTTGTCTGCTGCTTGAGAGAGAGTTACAGGCAACATTTTTGAGACACAAAACCCAAGTGGTGGTACAGACATTCTGAAAGGTGATATCAACTGAGAGTGATGGCCTGTATTTTCCCACAGGAATTAACTAGTCTGTAATGAGAACCAGCCTCTCCCACCCCAACCCCTAAGGAATAGAATAATTAGGCAACACAAAGTACCTGGGCCATCTATTAAACAAAATTTATATGTGAAATAAAAAGACCGACACTGAGCAGCTTCTGCTTATGTCTTACCTCAAGCCGTAACCACAGAAATCAGACACAGACAAACTTCACTAAATCCTTGTAGTTCAACTCGGCATCAAAACGACCTGAGGTAATTAAAGCAACCTCAGTGCTGAACCTGGGACTTTCAAGAGTTACCTTCCTTCCAGCTTAACAATGGAGAGATCAAGTACATCTGTTTAGTTTTTTATACGGTATAAAGGCCCTAGGCAGACCATATCGGGAACAAAATAAAACTATCCAGATCAAATGGAGAGTAATGTATTGCTGTTCATTCTGCCTGGGTTCAGAGTGGATTATGCATGAGAAGTGAAATGATGATATTTAAGGCAGGACCAAAATGTTTGCCAATGGCTCCTTGTAATCCTGCAAGTGATATGGAGGTCTGGCATGGAGGAGTCTCATCATGATAGGGGTGGCCCTGGGATCCTGGCCTGGCATTTTGACCCTTGGAATGACTCATGGCCTGGCTGCAGGGGCAGGGGGTGGGGGTGGAGGGGAAGGCAGGAGAGTCACTGTAGCACAGACCTAGAGTTTAGTGCCAGCTACCACATAGGACTGCTGGCCTGAGTCAGGCTCCCAAACTCAGCCTTGCGTCAGCTTCCAGGGGCTTCAGATCTGGAGGGCACTCAAGCTGAGACATATTTCACACGATTTATGGAGGCCAAGTTGCTTAGTATGAATGGACTCACTGTAGATTGATCTGTATTTTCAAACAGGGGCCATTTGCCTAGATCTTTGACCCTCACTGTGTTTGTGCTTAGTTCCAGTGGACAGTGTTGGCTAAAGACTGGCAATTAGAAAAGCTTCACCAGGAATCTCATGGTACGGTGATAGGAGGGTTCTCCAAAGCAAAGTTCAAGTATTCTGATTGGTCAGATCAAACTATTCTACTAGCCTACCCCCTGGGTTAGGTCTCTTATCTCCAAAGACAATTTCAGTTGCAAGTGCTCTTTAGGAAATGATTAAAACCCACCTGCTCCGAAAAGCAAACTCTCTGAATGTGATCTGATCACATGTGTTGATATTTCCAGAAAGCAAACATTTGCAGACTGGACCAGGGCACTTACTCAACCTTCCATTTAATCCAACAATGCATTAAAGCCACTTCCCTCCACCTTTTAGTCAATTTACAGAATTCAAATGTATCAATGAGGAAAAAAAGGCCTTGCAATATTTTTTTTTCAAAAGGAAAGCAGTTTAGTTCCTTAAATTTGAGTTTTCAGACCAAGAAGAGAGAAGAGGACAAAAATCCCTTTGCCCTTTGCTTTCTACCCCTCGGGCTTTTTCATTTTCTAACAGGCAGTGTTGTGTCTTTTCAAAATAATCTTCTTTTAACACAAATTATGAGTCTTGGCCCATATATATACTGCACACATTAACTCAGCCAGAATTTCAAAGGATGAGTTCTGTCAGACATCACTACTGTCACAAGTATATTGATTAAATTAGTCCACATACATATTCATCGCAGCAAAGAGGTTTATTGTGTAGCAGAATATCTGAAGCAAGACGCACACATATAATCATGAATTGGCTTAACAATGCACAATCTTGCTATGAAAAATTCTAATTTGCCCACATTTTCAGCTCTATTGCCTAAATAATTTGCTCTCTCATGCACCCTAAGTAATTCAAGCAGGCTCTCCACACCTGCAGAGGCAAATTTCTGCAGTTTCAAGGAGCCGACAACAAGTGGCAGCGGGGAGTCAGGAAATCCTGGAATGCAAGTGTGCTAATTAGCCAAGTGGTCCTTGGGCTGGGCTGTCATTTAGCATTGTACTTCTATAAAAGGTTGGCTTTTTACTTCTAATTATAAAAGGGACAAGAACATGGACAATGGCATTCTTAACACCTCATTTATTCCTTAGGACTTTTGGGGAGATATCTTGGTCCAGAGAAAAATACCCATTCTCCCAGAGAATTAAAAAATACAATTGTACAAGACTTGTACCCATTTTATGCATGAAAGGTGATATCATGATAATCTAATGGATTTATCATAACCAATAATATGCAACACGTATTTGGGTCTATAATGTGTTAGGCATTATATCCATTCCTCTGACACCCAATGAGGTACGTGGTACCATCATTATCATCATCTGCATTTTTCAGAAGATGAAATGGAAGCTCAGAGAGGCTATACAACTTGCCCAAAGTCAGAGAGCTAGGATGAGGTAAGGCTGGGATTTGGACACATTGTCTTTTTGTTTAGCTCAATAGCTCTTTTTCCCTTTTCTCACCTTACTTCACACAGCCGAGCTAAATTGCTCCGATAACAACATCAAGAACACCAGGAACAGACTGCTATTGGTATGCCACCATTAACCAAGGATGCACAGGACACAACACAAATAATTTGTTTAAACTTGCAGAACTACAGAACTGATGTCAAGATATCTTTCTGGGAGTTACCTTATTAGTACTTTATAACTGCAAGCAATCATCGACCTTCTAGACCATTCTTCTCCATTTTATAAAATTCCAAGTACAGTTTCTGATCTTAGGATGACTGACACCAACATGTAACAATTCTTAAGGCTTGGGCAAGTTACTTAACCTCTCTGAGGCTCCATTTCATATTTGAAGATTCAGTGATACGTGTATAAATGTAGCACATAAATGATTGTTTTATATATGTATTCTCTGTATATATATATATATGCACATCACAAAGTTCTTAGAAATATTTGGCACTCAATAAATAGTAGTTATTATTATTGTTATTGTTGATAAGAAATCCTGCCTTATAGCGGAATGAAATTCTTTTCTCCAGACTTTAAGCTCTTTCCAAAGTGGGGATAGAGAAAAGCTGCTTATCCTCCAAATAATATGACAGGCAGTTCATACCAGCTACCACTGCAATCCTTTACAACATTGGCACTTAACTGCTACACCCCAGCAGTATGTTGCGATCAGCTGTGGTATGTGTCCCAAGGAATTTGTTACTAATAATAGTAAAAAAAAATAAAATTTTTATTGGTTCGTATAAAAAATAAACTAATAGGGACCTACGGTTACCCCAATAATATCTTTCATCCTAGCTCACTTGCATAACCATATACTTTCTTGAATTGGACCAAACAGGGCAGGGTTACTGTTAGCTTGCCAGGAAATGGCCAAACCTTGGGTACACCCATGAGGGTATGTGACACAGATGAATGTTATGCAATTTTGTGTGTCTTGCAAAAACTGTCGAGAACTACTGCTTAAAACAAACAAACAAACAAAAAAAACCCAAAACCCTGAAACAACTATCTTTTACACCAATCTGTTGACAGTCTTTCTTCTGGAGGGCTGAGAATATGGAAGACTTTTCACTTGCTATGTTACATATTCCTCCAATGTTTGAGTTTTTTTACAACCAGCATGTATTACTTTTGCAAGCAGAAAAACCAATAAAGATTAAAAAGAAAAACCCTAAGGCATTTGATTTTATTTTCAGCAAAATGGCTTGAGACTTTTATGGATTAGTCACTTTATTTTATCCCCAGTTTAAAACTGCTGGGGTATTAAAGCCTTCTCCAGCTGCCTGGACGGTCGCCGAGCCTGCATGTCAAGGCCGGCTAGGGGAGAGTGGCGCAGGCTTCACCTGCTTACCTGGAGGGGCTTTCAAAGCTCCTGGCTTCTGGATTTCTCTGCCCCCTCGGGGTCTGGCCACCTCCTAGTTTCAAGGGCACTGTGCCCTGTCACTGGGGCTCCAGCTGAGGGGACAGAAGCAGGGGCTGAAATTCATCTGGCTGTTGAGTGGGCTGCAGAGTGGCTCTAACAGCCCAGGGTAAGGGAGCCTTGCTTCAATTTGCCCAGATAAGCACTTCTTTTACAAACCATCTGCAGGGGTGGTGCCTTCTTTGTAATGTGCAAAGGTACTGTGTGTACAAGCGTTGAACAATTCAGGGGGCAACATACTTTTCCTCCACTCTCAGGGCTGCTGCTGGAGGTCACAGGCCACCATAGGTTTTGCAGAGAGCTCTCGTTACATCTCCACGGTAGGAGGGGCATAGACCGTGGGCTTTGAACAGTCTGGCACATACAGCTGTCCCAGACGCATGGCTCGGTGTACAGCACAGGTAAGTTCCACGGCCCAGGCATGTTCAATGACCCTCCCAGGCGGGGAGGGTGGAGTTCCAGCTGCATACTATCCAAATTAACAATCAACTTGTTCCACCATTTTGTCTGCTGAGTATACACTAAACATAACACTAGTATGTTTCTCTGATAGACTCTTTCCTTCTACTGATTCTGGATTCTTTCTTAACAGTACATAATCCTCAGTAATCCTCGCTGAACATCACCAAAGCAAGTAGCCACCTAATTAGAAAAGCCCTACCCCTTTGATACAACAGCCCGGTGGTCATTTCTGGCAACAAAGAATGTCTGGTATTTGCAGAGTTCTGTAAGAGTCTTTAAAGTGCTTGTTCTCGTTAGCTTGTTTTGATTTTGGTGCTCACAACAACTCTGAAGTGAGCCATTGGGTATTATCAACCCCATTCTACAGATGCAGACAGTGAATCTCAGGAGAGTGAAATGGCTTCTCTATGTCTGGATTTCCCAGAGTTTCAATTGTAGAGGCAGCCACAAATAAGACAGACTTGGTGTCTCTTTCCTATTCAGGATTATTTGATGCCTTTAGATTTATGCTATCATCGATCTGAGGCTCCCAAGGGGAAATGACACAAGAGAGAAAGAGCTGCAGGCTGATTTAGCTAAGAAGTGGAGTCAGCGATCCTTCCAAGTCTCCCTCTGACCCTCAACTCGCTGGGTGGCCTAAAGCAAGTCACTTACACCTCCACTTCCTCCGTCTATAAAATGGGAATAATTCTTACCTCCCAGGCAGGTGGTGGTAAATGAATGCTCGCAAAGCTCTTTGAAGATGAAAAGACTTATATAAATGCGAAGCTTTAGGAAGCTTGGCATATCATTCTTGGCAAGGACCAGGACGCTGTGCCCTCACTACCCACAACAGGCTCCTCCACAAAGAGAATAAAGAAAATACACAGAACTGTAATTTTCATCTGCTAGCTAGACTTACTTAGTTGTTTTTTTTTTTTAATTGTTGGTTCCCAAAATGCCTTCCTGAGGGACTAATAGGTCCAGATGTTACTATCTTAGACTCAACTGAAGAAAAAGAGAACACATGGATGGAGAAGTCACCTCTCTGTAGCAGCTGTCAACAGCAAAGTCATGGAAACTAAACTTTTCACCAGGGCTTGGGCAGTCTTGCAGAGGCATCATGGAAACTGCATGATTCCCACATGCTAAATCATAAACATACATCTCACACTGTGACACTCTGAGTTTTGGTATTAAGGTGATGTCTGACTCAAAGGAACTTGTCAAATCACAGCCATTAAAAGAAAAAAAAGTCCTGCCCCTTATTCTGATCCCTACAAAAAACTCCTGTATCTTACCTACCATTTAAAGCTATGTCTTTAACTTGATTGTGGTTTCTGCTGAAAATTTAACAGCTTTTTAAAAACTGATTTTTTAATAAAAAGTATTGCATATACCTGTCAAAATACATACACATAAACACACCTCAAACAGTTTAAGAGAGTAAGCATTTGCAAACTAAATCTAAAATAAGACAAAAGTGGAATTTTGGAACTTTGGCTATTTCCTTCAGACTTTATGCATGTATAACTTAGGTAAAGAAGAGTTAAAACACTGGGCCAGAATCCCCTATATGAATTCAGAGAGAGCTTAGCTGTGTACCTAGGAAATCTCTGAAGAATAAGGAAGACAGGCATATCTTCTCATGTGGCTTTCTGTGAATATACAGGTAGTTCTGACAATGGGAACTGAATTTTAATCCTTTGTAATATGTTTCTATCCTTACTAGATTAAGCTTTCCAGAGAAACTGACTCACATTCCCTGATGCATACATATCTTTGCTAAAAGCCCAATCCAAAAGAGCACTTCTGTCCCTAGACCGGGAAGTTCTATCAAATCAGAAAGGAAACAGATTTTTCATAGAAAGGAATAGTGGATGGCTTTGATTTTTAGAGCCAGTTCTACCTAGAACCCTCTACTACACAGTAATGTACAAAACACCTAAATCAAGGTAATTGACTTTTTACCTCTTTTTGGTTAACTACCTGATAGCCAACTTAACCTTGAATAAAATACTTGAATGGCAAGAGAAGTAGCTTCCTAATCCTTCACTTTATTCATCCAGCAGGCAAACACTGAATAAATTCTCATGCAATAAAGGATGATACCATTAATATTATCAATACAGACACCCTTCTCTGTTTTGTCTTCCCTAATCTAACTTCTCTATTGCCTTTGTAAATAGCGAGACATATTTCTTGTTGAGAATGTGTGGGGTTATATGCAATCAGGGAGCAAGACAAAGGCAAATGCCATTTGGCCAATTAATCTCAATTGGGGTAAGGTTCCTCTAAGATTCTAGAATTAACTACATTTTTTTTTCAATACTTAATTCTTTAAGATTTTCTAGGGCCTTGAGATCAGAAATAGCTAATAAAAATTCTTCTCTTGAATCTCAGTGTAGGTTAACTGTCATTTCGCATCAGCAGGAAAAAGGATCTAAGTGGTTAGACTATGATCAAGGCAAACCTCTAACAACTTATTTTCCAACAATAGATGTATGTCCCCTACATTCTCCTGGATAATACTAGGCCAAAAAATGTCAACTGACGCACAGAACTGCATCTAATCTTTTCTAGCGATCAACCTCACTCTAGATACCAATTCCTTTTTTCCCCTAAACAAGAACAACTGCACCCCACTTAGGTTAAATCTTCCTCCGCTTGCACTTGAGAGCAATGGGGTCAGCTCTTTGCTTTCATCATTCAAAGTCTGTTGTTCACAACAGAAAAAAACATCTTTAAAACCAAACCAAATCTGAAGATCTTATCTAGTTTCTGCTTAACCAAAAACATTAGAATTAGTGCATTTTATGAAATAATCTTATTTAACACAACTATCCCCCAATTCTCACACCTAACACTCCACTTGGCAGTTCTCTTAACTTCATACCTGCTTATGCATACTACAGGCTATCCTCATTGTACAATCTTGGTATTTCAATTTAGAAGTTTTTATTTTTCTTAATAGGTACATATAATGTTACAAAAATAAACAGACCGGGTGATTGAATCTCAAGTCCATGGATAGAACAATCTATTGACATAGAAATGGATCTTATAACGAACAGGACATTTGTTTAAATCTATTTGTTCTATGGCTTCATGTGAATCTCCTCCATTGTATGCTTAGTGTATGGCATCACAGTTTACTGAATAAATCAATCAAAACATTCTATTTGCCTCAGAACACTCCTTAAAGAGCTAAAATCTCCTGCCTAAGAAGTCAGCCACTGATTGCTAGTTCCAACTGTACAATTGCTATGACCCCCCCTCCCCCACCACCCAAGGGTGCTATCACAAAAATCAGTTGGATGAAGATGTGTAGAAGTGGGTCAAAATAACAAGAATCCAGGTTACATCATCAAAGTTCACCAGGCCAAGGAATCCACTGCCTTCTTTCCATTAGCTTGGATTGTTGTTTTGTTTTGTTTTGTTTTTTGATCAGTTACAATTCATTGAATAGTAGATTATGTCATTTAAGAAATATTCTCTAACCAAATCAAGTCTGGATTCATGGCAGAAGATTGAAAATAACTTTTAACTTTAAGCCTTGGAAATACATTTACATCCCTCCATAGTAAGCCATAGAGGACTAAAATGACAATACATCCATAGTCATGAGAACATAGGTCAGTGACACCAGAACTTTCTTGGTCCAAAGATCTAGGGTGACTATGGTCAAAAGGATTACTCCACAGCCCAGATCACCCCCTTCACCTCTGTGCTATTTCCCACTTTACAAAATCTCCGTAGAATTAATAGGGAGAATGGAGCTTTGGACAATAAGCCAGGGAAAGGTCTGGTTTTTATTAAAAGTCATAAGCAAATTATTCAGACTTGCCAGAAGCAGAAGTATAGATATTGTCATATTAATCATATTAAGATTGTAAGATCTTGAAGGATTAGTGATCAACTCCTACAAGAAAGATTCTGCTGGGTTCTCTACCTCTAATTTCCAGGATATAGCCAATGACATCTAAATAGCCGATATGTCAAGTTCTAAGCCTTCAAATACATCACAGATATTTCTGAATGGCAGTTCAATAGTATTTTTAAAAATTATCTTTTATGATGCTTTTCTTAGATACCCAGTTCAGCCAGGCATAGGAATGACCAGACAAGTGACCTGAGGACTTTTTTTTTCTCTCTCTCTAAATGTATGCTCTTTAAACTTGCTTTTTAAAGAAACATTTCCATTCTTAATTACATAAAATCAACTGGAGAACAGTTAACAATATCTGCTGATAGCTGAAGCACACTTTTTTCCATGTCTGTTCCCATGGGGAGAAAGCAGGAGCTGGTAGCTATTGCTTTGTAGCAAAGGGAGATACAGTAAAAGGCAGCAGAGCCCTGGGGATATTTCGTAGTTGTGAGGCAGGAGGAGAAGGAATGTTCTGACCAAGTTAAGAGATTGTCAGAATGATTTTAAGAAGGTTTGAACATCAGACTAAGCATCAATTTACAGACTATAATACCTAATAAATGTCATTTTTCCTAACAAAAGGAAAAGTGTATCATGGGTGTTTATTTTGAAGCTGCCTATTTGTATGTGAGCCATGTACTAGAGATGAGGTAAGAAAGCCATGAGACGCTATCATGTGGCGCTATCATAGGAAGATTCACGGCACTGTCCTTATTCCACTTTCAGTTTCTGCTCCTATAGTCCAAGGAGCTGCTTCTGCCTGCAGACAAATGTTTCAGATGATATTCTATGACTGTCTTGCACAGACTCCTATCAGCTACCCAGCATTTGGCCACGTGCGCTTTTGCCACTTAAGATAGCTTGAGTGAGTGAGGGTGACATTATCATGGGAATAAGTGAATTCTTCTCATTTGCAGTAAAAATGCACCATTCACACACTGTGGTACTTCAGTGTGGCAAGGTTTTGAAATCCACTTCACAAGTGATGGCAGCACATTTCACATCAGATGGAAACACACTCTGATTGCTAACAGCTGCTGCAGGCATATCTTACTGTCACAGCCTGGGCTCAGAATAGCAGGTCCTTTTTAATGCCCATGACTGCTACCATCTTAAATCATCACACACACACCATATGCCACATGCTCACACACAGGTCCATCCAGCTGCAAGTCCTACCATTCCTTGCTGGGAACCTTCATGGTTAGCCACCAGGGATGCAAAGGGGTACACAGAACCCACTAGCACACTTCATCTTGTTACATTAGCTTCAGGGTATACAAATTAAGGATGAAAGTGAAAACTGTTTTAAAAGGAGAAGAAAGTAAAGAGTTGAGTATAACCTTTAAGGTAAACTCCTCCTCTTCATCACCATGCATGTTTTAAGGACAGTAGTATCTGGCAAGGGCTGTAACTGGAGTTGAGGGAGCTAGCAGAAGAATGAAGAATAGGTCATTATACTCCTTTTAAATAAAGACATGGTAAACTTCAGCAGCTTTCTGTGTTTTCTTTTTTTAAGATTTACTTATTTAGTTTAGAGGGGAGGGGCAGAAAGGGGGGGGGGGAGACAGAGAGACAGAGAGAGAGACAGAGAGACAGAGAAGAGAGAGATAGAGAATCTCCAGCAGACCCCCTGCTGAGCACAGAGCCCAACACAGGGGCTCAGCCCCATGACCTTGAGATCATGACCCAAGCAGAAACCAAGAGTCGGATGCTTAACTGACTGAGACACCCAGGCACCCCTAGCAGCTTTATTCTTAATGCAGAGGCCTAAGATGAGAAGTAACACTAAATAGATATAAAGCAGATTTGAAAGAGACCAGTGCATATTATGCCAGCGACCCACTTTCTAGGTAAAGCCCATGGCAAGCCTGGCATCTTGGAGAGGTGGTAAGCAGGGGAAGTGGGAGAGGTTTCTAAGAGCTGTGTGGTGAGACAGCAAAAAGACTGAGCTACAGGGTTAGGAAGCTTCTAAAACTACATGTCAGTGAGTGCAATCTACCAAACCCCCGAGAACCTCTGCGAGCATCTTTCTCCAGGGCTCAGCTTCTCTTGTCTGTGCTTAGGTACACTGTTGCACCAGACAGTCTCCCCGATTCAGTCCTGCTAGAATGATACTGTGATTTGATGGTTAAGGGCGAGTTGACCTGTCATTTCTCCAACGGGGGGGACGTCTTTTTAATGGCAAAACTCGGCAGGTGTCATCTAGTCAGGGAAAAAGTAGTAATAGAAAGTGGAAGAGAAGCCTGCCTGGCAACCAAGTTGTCTATTTCATCTCATTTTGGTTTAGGAAAGGGAACATAATGAAATGTTCTCGTCAAAGTCCAGAATTAAAGTCCTGCCAGAGCTCCTACCAAAGCTTGAACACTTTATTTCTACCCACCCGCCCCCTCCTTTTTTTGCCTTATTTAAAAACAAATGTTTACTACTCTCAATCAAAGAGCATTCCTTGCAATACCATGCCATTATAGAAGAGACAAAACAACACAATGCTAACGTGGTATTGATGGAAAGTAAAGTATTATTTTCCCTTCATGGTAAACAATTTCCATAGAAAGCCCTGGAACAGAGGGAGGTTGTTTATATCCCCCCCGCAACACCAGTAATTGTGTGCTTTTGCTTTAAATCCATAGCACCAAAGCCCTTGGCTAGGAGCATCAGTAATGCAAATATATTTCCCACTGTCATTTCTTTTTTTTTTTTTTTTTTTTAAGGATTTTATTTATTTATTCATGAGAGACACAGAGAGAGAGGCAGAGACACAGGCAGAGGGAGAAGCAGGCTCCATGCAGGGAGCCCGACGAGGAACTTGATCCCGGGTCTCCAGGACCACACCCCAGGCTGCAGGCAGCACTAAACCACTGTGCCACCAGGGCTGCCCATCAGTTATTTTTCAAAACAAAACCTCCAACAGCAAAGCATTTTAGAACCTCAAGCAATGTGGTTCCCAGCAACAAGTGTCTAAAGGCATCAGAAGGCATTGGCAAGGGCCAAGTCCAAGGTCATGTCAAGGACCATTAAGACACACAGAAGTAAACTTCTGAGGCAGGTACTGGTGGCAGCACAAAAGTGTTTTCATCTCATCATACAGGAGCCTTCCCTGTGAGATGTTGAGGAACCCATGCCCAGAGGGGTGGCTGAGTCTGCCCAGGTGCTCCAGGAAAATCAACCTAACTACTCACCTTGACCTCGCTTTATTTTGAATTCACTGTTATTCAAAGAAACCCAATGCAGTCACTGAAAGCAAATTCAAGAAACAGGGTGCACAAAAAAGAGAATTAAGGCTTAGAAAGAAATCATGTAAATAAGTGTGCAGGCTTCCAAACTGAAAATTCTGAATGGGACAAGATTTTTTTCAGACGCATAACCTTAGTATGTTGTTTAAAAAGCCAGCCATGCCTCAAACACACTTGCCAATAATCAGAAAGACGGCTAACACCTCTGAGGAATTATTCATTCAAAACATCCTTTAAAACATAATCATAAGTTTGACCGGTCCTTACCCATCCCCACCCTCTAAAATAAACAAATATTTCTATTGAAACCAGTTTCCTGTTCTTGGAATCAGCTTCTTGAGTTGTCAGTTAGCCAAGATGAGCTGATTACCACAAAATTTATCATTGTCAATAGCAAGGCAGGTAACTCTACCAGACAAGTATCAATCCATTTTAAAATGTTTCCTGAGAGTGAATTACTCCCATCTATGACAGGGCAATCCTTTCCCCAATTCTGGTCTGAGGAACTAAATGGTGTTCACAGGGGACACATTTCATTGCCCAGTTAGACAGTACAGTTCATTTAGAGTGCATCTATTATTTGTCTTTCTTGACTTGGACATTAGCAATTAATTTCAAAGAATGTTTTCTTTGGGCATCATTTTACAAATATTCCTTGAGAACCTATATGAAAGTTCAAGGCACTTTGTAAAACATAATGTCCTCAGTAAGGCAGGGGGTTCTCAGGAACAGTGATAAAAATGATTTCAAACGGTCTCTGATTTTTACATGTGTCATTCCAGGAGCTTTCCTCAATGTTTTTTTTTTTTTTTTTCTCAATGGGGTTTTAAGGAAAAGAAACTAGAGAAAAATCAAAACTTGAAAGCAGCAATCTGGCTACCTGGGTCTAATCTCCATCAGGGAGTCAGGAGGCTGGGGAGCCCTCAGTTCCATGGGATCCCAATCTCTCACTCTCCTCCTAACCTGAGAGATAGCCCCCGTGGCATCTCCACCCCTGCCGATTTTGCCAGGATCCACATTTTATTCAGCGACAACTTAAAAAATGGAGAATAAGAAAGGAGAACATGGAATGCCCCAGGGGCTAACAAACAAATTTCCTAAACCAATGGTGCATGTTAACACTCTAGGAACTTAAATTCATATTAACTGTTACTTGAATTAATAGTTGGTCTGTCTAGTGAGAGAGAGAAATCGCTTAAACTGGAGGAAATTGATCGCAAAGACTTCAGCAATGGGTAAAAGTGGCCAGCAGGCCAAGGGGTCTGCTGAGGTCATGAATGGCAGATCCAGGAATGGCTTCCCCAGGAACGCTGCCACTTGCTTCCCTCCATGTGGCTGTTTATCCTGCCAACTGCAGCAGTCAAAACAATCCCTAGGAGAAAGGCACAGGGATAAGGAAATAGGTAGCAGCATTCATTCTTCAGCAGCATCTCATGATCCTTCAAAAGTAAAACCTAGAGAAGACCCATTTTTATAGCTGCAAAAACACAAAACCACACAATGGGATAAAACACAGCTAGTTCTCCAAAGCACTTCTCACCAGGAAAGCCTCAGTACCCCCACTAAGGCTTCCATCGAATTCCCAGGCGTGCCCCAGTCCTGAACCCCCCAAGGCTGAGTCAGTGAGGCCTGCCCAGCCCAGAAAGAGCCACCCCTGTGCTGCCAGCAGCCAAAGCACTGAGCTGCCCTACAACCAGACTGGGTGGCATCTTAGTGATTTCTGAACTGGGGACTGAAGTCAGAATTCTCCGGTGATCACTATCAGGTTATGACAATGAAAGTCACCATTCTAAGAGTTTCCCTTCTTTCTCCCTCCTTCCAGCTTCCCACACTCACTGCTTGCTCTATGGTTTTGTTAGTAGTAATTCGACAGAGCCGCAACCAAGCACTCTCAGGAGGCAGGTGGCATCTGGATAGGGGACACCCATTGTGTACGCCAGTGATGGCCTCTGAATGTCCTCTGTTTTCTTTGTGGCTATCATCCACCCGGAAGGAGAGAATTAATGGCAGTATTTTCTTCCTACAAAATTACTGGCACCAGCCTCTTTCACCCCAAATGAGGACTGGTCTTCAAAGTAGCGATGCTGTCGTTGTCACAAACTTCTTTGAATGGCTTCTTAGGCAACCACGCTCAGGGCCAGCATGCCGATAAAGACAAGTTGGTGACTCTGTAGTCATCTTTGTTGAATGTTCTTAAAGAAAAACAGCTTGCCCTGGTTTCTTCTCTTACCTTACTCAGCATATTAACCATTGGTTATCTTCAAAATCAAAGTCACTTTTCCAGAAGAACAATGGCCACAGTGGAGATCACTAAAACATTGCTAAAGGAGTAGAAAGCCATTCCAGAAGAGAGATTACATAGTAGTTTTTGGCAGTGACAGCATTTTTGGCACAGATGTTTAGCCTCCCCAGTGCTTTGAAGGGGCAACGTCCACATGGGAGCATACCTTCTAGTACATTTGTTAAAATAAAATCAGCCTCATTACCTAATAACGTAAATGACTTCAGGAGGAAACTCTGAGTCTCCTATTTTATTTCTCCTCACAATACTGTTCAATTAGAGTGGACTTTGTGGAAATTCTGATTTCATTACCCATCACCGCTGCATTAAAATATGCTCTCTGATGTCATGCTCCGAATAAACTAAGTTGTTTGCTACAACTACCTACACACAAATTAGAAAATTATACGACAAGGAGTTTAATACAGCCTGTAGCTGGGACACAGGTTATTACTGAAAGTAGTTGTTCGCATGGTTTCTGGTTTCGCAGTAAAAGAAGACGACTTGAAAGGACTCCGTGGTTTTGATGCTCTTCTGAAATGAAAACATTTAGTGAGTGTGTAGCATTGGGTTGTCATTAATGTCAGCCATGCGAAAACACTGTCTCCAGGAACACTCCAGTCATTCCCCCTGCCGAGACCATGACTTTCCACCCTCTGGCATTTTGGACATTGTGCTGGTACTTCTCCAAGAGTATCTCTGGGCAAGCCATTCTAGGTAATCAAACACATAGAACACTCTTTAACGAATAGGTGGTCTCCATTTGCTAGAGATGGTCAAGAATTTCCACGGGAGACCATGTTCCTTTCCGAGAAACACAAAGCTAATGACAGCTAACAATGACATCCTTGGACCTTGTAAAGCAAGAAGTATGAATACTACATTTAAAGGTATATAGTGTCGGTTCAAAATAATGCAGTGGATAAAAATACAAAAATATCAGGGTAGCTTTACATCGCTCCTATTGAACTTCTTGGTATGCAGCTAAACAAAGTCTTATCGATGAAAGTAGAAAAATCTCTGGCATTCTTGATGTGTTTGGTGATAGGTAGCACCTTTTATGTACGGTGTCTGCTGCCTGACTATATTGTAAACAAGCAGCAAAACACTACACTTACTCCCAAAGTTATAAAGAATGAGGAATGGAACCTGTTGTGTTGGGTGAAATTAATAGTACAACATTAAAAAAGACTTGCTATCCACTTTCTTGCTCAATGCAATCAAGTTTGGCACAAGAGAGAAGAAAATAAAACTATTTTCTTAGGTAGGGAGTAAGCATTAGGAAGTGGTATTCACTATCATATCGCCTGGGTGTTTTGTGGTTGCTCTTATTTTCCTCTCCTCATTCATTGCCCATGAATTAATTTAAGAAACGAGCAAGGCATAAGGGAATAGGCTAAATATATAACAGTATTTGCTATATTCCTTGGTTTCAAACACTCTAAGAGAAAGGGACCAAACTTGGGAAAAGAAAATATTTTGCAATCTCTCAGGATGTCACATGGTTGTTGTTGTTGTTGTGTTGTGCTTGCTTGCTGTGCTTGCTGTTGTGCTTGTTGTTACATGCCTTTTTAATATCACTTTTTTATTGCAAATTTACCCAAGGTAAATTCTCACAAAGAGATTGCCTAGGTGTTGGGGGGTGGGGTGGGGCATCTGGTGATACTCTCATGATAATAATCTCTTTATTTCAATCATCTTCCGTGCTTTTTAATTATAAATTCAAACTATAATGTCTCTCTCCATCTTCTCACCTCCTTTCTAATTTACAAAACAAACAAAAATGTATTTTTAACTTGTATTGTGAAATAGCCACAACCTGGCCTCCAGGGGTTCATAAATCCTGCTGTATATAAAATGTCTGATTTTCTTCCAGCCATCAAGTAAATCACAAGGACAACGTAGCTTATTTTATAAAATAAGATATAAGTGACATTTGACAATTACATGGCCAAAGATTATAATTGTTTATATCTGAGCTGCTTTTGACCTAGTAAAATGTATAGAAGAATGTCTGAGACTTAAAGTCTGGATGGAAGTATTAATGTTTTAAACTGTTCATATTCTACGCTTGGGTGGTTCAGTGGTTGAGAGTCTGCCTTCGGCTCAGGTAGTAATCCTGGGGTCCTGAGATCAAGACTGCTTCTCCCTCTGCCTATGTGTCTGCCTCTCTCTCTGTGTCTCTCATGAATACACAAATAAAATCTTTAAAAAAAAAAAAAGAAAAAGAAATGACAATGGGAAATATATTTGCATTACATAGACCAAATTCTTTGTATTCTATGTATCTATGGTTTCCCCCTTTAGTGTTTACTAAAAGACATTAAAGTTTTGTTTTTTTTGGCTACAGAATCATATCGGGAAAATATCAATAGAAGTGTTATCAGTTATCAATCTTCCTCATTTGGACATTAAAGGGATTAAAGTTATTGTCAGCACACAATAAGCTTTCACTGGAAAATAATTAATCCTTTTTGATGTTGTTTGTTTTCCTCAAGGACAGTCAGAAAAAGATGTAAATGGATGTACAGATTATCATGTAAATGTTGACTCTCAAAGGAGATGAGGATGGAATCTAAATAAGGCTACCTTAATTCTGAAATAATAAAAGTTCAAACAATTAATGGTTGAAAATACACCTCAAAATGACACCAAATACCAGCTTACAAAAATAAGTTTTCAATTGTGTGGAATCACTACCACATTGATAGAAAACAAAAGAAGCATTTTGCAGAACCATGCTGCTCTGCTACTTTAGTTTGTACAGAAGATTCACTGTGTGGACCACTTGCTCCTCATCACACCATACAAACACCTTTAGAAGAAGACGAGCGAGGGCCACCTGGGTGGCTCAGGTCACGATCCCAGAATTCAGCCCTGCATTGGGTTCCCCGGTCAGTGGAGGGGGTCTGCTTATCTCTCTCCCTGTCTCTCCCTCCCCCTCATTCTCTCTCTCAAATAAATAAATAAATAAAATATTAAAAAAATAAAGACAAGCTAGTAATGAAGTAAGTATTATTTCTTCATCTTTCAGATTTCTACAAGGAGATTTCATAGGATTCCCTAAGTGAAATCAATTAAGTAAAAGCTATGGCTAGACAGGGAATATACAACACAATGCATCCATGTAGAATATATCATGCACATTTATTTTCAGCATTTAGAAATTACTAGTGAGAGTGATTCAGCACCCTTGCCCGTTGTCTTCTTGATAATCTAATGTAAATGTATACTGCATAATAGCTTTACCATTCTGACCTCAATATGGAGTAAAATGACAAATAACAAGGAAATAGAAGCTAGTCACTTACACAAATAGGTGATTTTGATGCTTTGGCTCATTCTGGGCCCTGCTCAGTTCCCACACATAGGTCAGGGGATGTGGCTGACTTCATTAAAACCTGCTATTTCTAAGGTTTAAGATATGAAACATAGTTTGGGCATATGAAGAGTCATCTCTGTTCTCATCTCATTAATAATCACAGTAAAAGTCCTTTCCCCACAAGAACTGTCCTCAGGAAGGGAAGTTAAAAGGCCTTGAATAATTTCTCCTACTGTCCTGCAGTGAGAACTTGCTGGCCTCCTTTCTTGTCAGAAGACCCTCCCTGGCTTAGACAATCAAGGTAGAGGTGCTCCCTCTCAGGAATCATAGTTTCTGTTTTGTTTAGTTTGCTCTAAAGAGCTCAACTAAACCGAATTACAGAATTTCAGGCCTGTAAAGACCTCTGAGATGACCCAATCGGACCCAATACTTTTCAGCCAAGGCAACCGAAGCTCAGAGAGGCGAAGTGACTGTCCCCAGATTACCAAGCTGGGGTGAGACCCAGGAGAAACCACCACCCACATCTGCTCACTCTCTTGCCATCTTTCAACTGGTTTATCCCACCTCCCCATATCACAGATGAAAAAAAACAGAATTAGGATTAACACAGATCATTCAATGTGGGAGGAGTTTATCAGGATGGCTAGTTGAGGCCTGGGCAGCCCCAGAGGGCTTGACCTTGAGGACACGAAATAGAGGACTATTCATGGGTCACAGGGAGGTGGGGTTGTGGTGGTGGTGGTAGGGAGAGACAGCAAGCTTTGGCACCGGAGGTAGAATGCTGGGCAGCTGGGGGTGGAGAGAGGTATCAGGAGAGAAAACTCTAACAGATTGGGAAAATGGCTGGGGGTGCCAAAGAGGAAGATTACATTGAAATAAAGTTGTGTCCACTTGAATTTTCCCCCCAACCCCAATCCTAGTCACAAGCAGGCTATAGATGTATCTAGAAGTACGGAAGCTAAACTTGACTTTAAAGTCCCCCTTAATGTCTGTCCTAGGGACCACAGGAAATAAACCAAAGGCATCCCTACCCTCTCCCCACAAGTCATCCGCTACTGTAATACCTGGATTCATTCTTCCTAGCAATTATCATGCCCTAGAATGGTTCCTATTTATTGGCTGTCTCCACATATTTAGAAAGGACAGTATAAGGAGCAGGAACTTGTCTTCCTCATCCTGTATTCCAAGTGTCTAGCTCAGTGTCTGACACAGGGCAGGTGCTCCAAAGGAACGATTAAATTAGGGAACCCCATCACCTGCTTTTGGCATGTAATCTCTATTACTCTAGAGAGGAACAAGAAGGTTGCTAAAGATATATGAGACAGCCCTAGGCATTTCCTTCCAGCATGGAAACTATGGCAAGAACGAAAGTAAGTTAAAGGATACCCCATTTATCAAAAGATGAAACAAAAAAATCAATTGGGCAAGCATCCTTTTCTGAACTATATTTACTAGAACCTATAACTCAAAGATGCCAAAGGAGTTCACAGGATTAAAAAAAGAAGAAAAGTTCAGGGGCTGGAGGTGAGGGAGAAGGGGAACTATCATAGAGAGAAAAGTAGTAACTGCTCTTCTGACATCAAGGGCTGGTCCACAGTGGTCAGCACCTGGACACCCCATGTGTACTGTTCGGTGTCAAAGAGCAGCTTTAGAGATAAATTCGAGCTCAACTGCTAAGTCAGCTACTTACTAGCTCAGTAATCATGGGGAAGTTATTTACCCTTTCCAATCCTCAATTCCTTGTCTCTGTACCAGAGATGGCAGTAACTATTTCACAGGGTTGTTAAGGGGCTCAGATGTGAGAATACATCTAAGCGATTAGCTCAGTGCCTGGCCCCCAGGGGTAGCCACTATACTATTATTATATGAGTTATCGGTATTTTTATCTAGTCTCAGATAATACTCAATAATCAAAGTTAATCTCCATCTGCTTTTCTGAACCAAGAATTACTGCTTTATCCTGGGATTACTATAAGGTCAAGGTGGCAAGTGGGTTTCAGCTCATTTCCTAAGTCAGAAGGATTTCTCATGAATGCTTTGGATGCTGGCTGAGGTGCATTGTGCTGTGATTGATTGTGACGTCTGCCAAGGGTGTGGGGCCAGGCTTGCTGGTTCTAATATTAGAATTGGTAAGCCTCTTCCAGTGTCACAGAGACTAATAGCTATGTTAATATTATGCAGTAAAGCACAAAGAAATGGAAAGAATGGGCAAAGAGTCAAGTGCTCTGGGTTCTAATTCTAAGCTCTGCAACCAACTGGCTAAGTGATTTTGAGTCACTTCTTCATAGGGTCACTTCCTATTCAAATCCCATGATTTGCCAATACTGATTTTTTAAAATGTAAGTAAAAGTGAAAGGGGCAGGGCCTGGCCTACAGGAAGTCCTTAATGGTTACTTGTTGAGATCATTTGAAAGAAAAATAAAAGTCCAAGGCTATCAAACAGAAATGTAACAGTTAAATATTTTCTGGCCTCATTCAAAAACTTTGACTCTTCCTCCCAGTGAAGAATATATTTCAAAGGAAAAAAATTACAATATTTTTGGCACTAAAAAAAAAAAAATCAGCTAATGCTTAGGGATGCTCCAAGAAAGACAAGGCTGTTGAGAATATGGCAGCTCTTTAATAACCAAGGCACCATTTAAAAATAGCTGGAATTAATTACAGAGCTAATGACCCATTGAAAGGCTTATTTAAATACCAAAGCCAGCACTGAACAATCATGGAAAATATGGCTTAAAAGGGTTTTAGAGAACAGAAACCAGGAACAGCAGTTGAAACAAAAAACACATTATCCTAGAACACTAGCTACTTTTGGTGAGAAACATTCAGGATGTGAAAATCTCAGGGGAGTTCTCACACTGGGTAAGAGAAGCCACTAGGATCAAAGAAAGACAAGAAGATGACACATTCAGTCACCTGCTTGGAAAAGAAGGGCCTCTATTTAGCATTCACCCCTCTCGGGAAGCCCTGTCACAAATAGCCCCAACCCCTCTAGGCTTTCTCCCACCCCCCCTGGTTTTCTGATATACCTACCCATTTTTAACATGCTGTAGGATAAAATGAAAATTTCCTGAGAGAGGAAAAACATATATTTTAATAAGTCTCTGTGGCTATTTTAGAGCTGCATTATCTCCATGAGTTTCCTGTGTCTCGGTCCTCTGTGCCTCCCATCCACACCATCATAAGCCAAAGAGGAGGTGATAATGTTCTTCGGCATGCCCTACTTGCCAGGCAAAAGTGATACCACTGCAGTTCTTAGCTTCTCTCTGTACCAAAATGGCCTTTCTGGACGTCAGTATCCTGGGAGCACACTGGGTGGCCAGAGCTGGAATAGTTTCATTACTTCATTCATGCCCATTTATTAAATGCATCACTCTTAACCTTATTTACTACAGCCCAGACGTGCCTTGTAGTTGCCTTGCTAAGTTAAACGTGTAATGGAATCAAAAGGTTCCAAAGCCCTTGAGAGCTCTGTGTGGGGATGTGGGGGTGGAAGTGAGGCACTCTTGACGTATATTGGTTTCAAGGAGCAAATATAAATTTTAGTATAAATTGCTGCTCACAATAACGCTTTTAAACCAGCAATTATTTATACTGTACTACTCGAGGAACCCTATAATTATTCTGAAAGCGCTTGCCAACGTCTACCCTGTTTCATAATTGCCAACACAGCCTTGTTCAAAAGAATTAGTGGCTATGTTAAAATGCTGTTTGGTATTAGGTTACTGTTTGAAAGAAGAAGTGAGTGCACGATGTCTCGATATTTAAGCAGAACGGGGCCAAGGAAAGGAAAGGAAAAGGAAATTGTCTTGATTCACAGGTGGGAAGAGAAAGAAGGTGGTGGTTAGGAGGGCACTGATGTTGTTTGAAGTTCTTCTTTTTTTTAACTTCTTTTCTAAGAAATACTGTCATCTGTGGAGCAAAATGACTTTAAGGAAACTTTTTTAAAAAAAAGTTTCATGTGGTAGTTTTTGAAAGAAGAATGATAACCTACTTCTCTCTCTTCTTCACTCCCACCTGCCCAGAAAATATTTTTCCACTTCCGGCCTTGACTCCCAATATTCATAAGTGAATCTGGGTAGTGATTCTAGAACCGCAGCTTACACATCTTGAAACACCCATCTGTGTAGGTCACTTGACTTTGTTGACCTATTTTCTGCGTTTTCCTTCTGTTGCACAAATTTCTCCTGCTTGAAAGAGTGGTCTTCTATTTGCCAATGAAGCACAGACAGCAGAGGCATTTCAAGTTACCTGAAATTGAAAGCTTTTGGAGTAACCGGCATTTCAGGTGAGTTTCATGTGAAAAAAACTGGGATCCATCCTAGATGTCCCTCTCATTTTTATTTTATACTCTCCTTCCTCTAGACCCATTCAATTGCAGAGCAAGGGCTTCATGTTCTCTATTCGCTCCCAAATGAAATTTACCCTCAAAGCTGAAAATGCTGTGAATTATTTTATAAATTGGAACAGGGAGGAGGAAAATCTGACCAGAGCAGTAACTTCGTCTTGTTAGTTACTTAGTTAGTTAGTTAGTTAGTTTATTTATTTATTTATTTATTTATTTATTTATTTATTTATTTATTTATTTAAATGAGAGAGAGAGAGAGAGCAAGAGGGAGAGAGAATCTGAAGCAGACTCCACGCTGTGTGTGGAGCTCGATCCCACGTGGGGCTCGATCCAATGACTGGGAGATCATGACTTGAGCCGAAACCAAGAGTTGGATGCTCAACCCACGAAGCCACCCAAGCGCTCCAACAACTTCTGCATTTAAACCATTTATTTTTACTTCCTCCAAAGCCCCTTCTCTTTTATGAACCCATCACATAAAAGTAGAGACCTAAAGCACTTATTTGAAAATAAGTTTTGTATTACCTCTATAAATATCTTAGGGAAATATGTTTCCTGCTCTGAGAGTCTAGGTTATTTTCTTAGTTCTATTTACTCCGCAGGTAAAGATGTTGCCATTGATGGCTTCCTGCAGTTCTGAGAAGGTGCTTTGGGCGAATGTGCCTAAAGCCAAAATCAGCATCTGGAGTCCATTGGCCATAACGGAAGTCCTCTATGCCTGGAAGTTCATCGCCTCCCCTCTCTTCATCATTTCAGGTTCCACTGGAGACCTCATCTTTGCTTCAAACCTCACTTCCCCCTTAAAGCCTTCTAAAACGAAGAAACCTCACACATTGTAATAGATGTTTCTTTTTACCATTCATGT
The DNA here is from genome assembly GCF_053574225.1 of Canis aureus. Taxonomy (NCBI): domain Eukaryota; kingdom Metazoa; phylum Chordata; class Mammalia; order Carnivora; family Canidae; genus Canis; species Canis aureus. The sequence goes on from NC_135642.1 coordinate 30,159,910, forward strand.
GTCCAGTTTGAACTTCCTTATCTTCCTTTTGTGAATATGTTGCCTTGCCATTATCCCTCCAGGAACATTTGTCTGTCCACCCCAACTCAGAGATAAATGACTAGGAACAGATTTATTGGAGTATATATTGCTGCATTGTCCTCAAATGTTGGAACATCCCCAAATGTTTAGCCAGCAATAAGGACCCAGTAAACACTCTTTAAATAGCCAACTCTGACTAGTTTAATCTGTCACTGAATATGTCTTTTACTCCTATTGTTCTAAAGAAATTTTTCCTCCTCCTATTTGCTGGCAGGAAGAATTTTCTGCTACCTGCATTTTCTTTCTGCTTAGTACTCTGATTCTGTGAAGGCTGAGCTTCAAGTTGCCATGGAGGAATCTGCATTATCCCTCTATAGTCATACCTAAAATTAGCCCACTTTTTTACGATCTAAAATGCACACAGTTATTACAGTTACCTGGAAACTAGAGTGGGGCTTTCTGGCCTAGGAGAGGATGTGCAAGATGACACAGAGGGTTTAGCCCTCATTGGGAAGGGGCAAAAATCACAGAGGTCGTGGCTACATGACAGAAAGGGCCAGTGTAGTGAACAGTGTGTTTTGGCTAAATTACTTTGTACTATTATGTAATGAGATACAAGCTCAGCCTTGCTGGAGTTTAAATAACCAGAGTCAACTGTTACAAACTCTGGGATGGGAGGATAAACACAGGAAATTCTGTCCTTGGTCCTCCAGTTAGTCAAGCTCGCCATTCATCAAGAGCACATTCCTTTAGGCTACCAGAGAAACATCTTGCAAACTGGAAACAAACAATTCATTTTCTAGATGATTCTCTCAAAGCACTCAATGAAGTAAATTCTCCTGACTCCGAAAACTTCATGAATATTATGTATTTTAGAGAATCACCAAAGCACACAGCAGTGACTCCCAGCTGATGAGAGCCCTCATAAATAATCTGGGATAGCTGAATTTTCAAATAGCTGGAATTTTATCCAAGAAAGCACAACAAAACAAAGAGGGTAGTTATCCTAAATCCTTTTAATGGAGTATTTCTAAAAGCATGACGTATTTCTCTTCTTTTTAGGGTAACTTTGAACACAATTTGCTTTTTCTTGATGAAGTGTCATTGTTAAGCTTGTTTTTAAACATATTAGTAATTTACCAGAAAAATACAAAATTATTCCATATACTATAATGATTTTAAGGCCTTCTAAGATTTATAGGACATTTTGCCCCAAAACTAAACACCCCAGTCTGTTATACTTCTTACAGTTATTTTCTCCTTCTTCAGTTATTTTCTCCTTTACCAGTTATTGTCTCTCCATCTGTAGTCATATACTAGATCTTATGAGGTCCTCCTTCTAGTTGTAATTAATATTCCAGCTTGGAATTTGTTATGTACTTGGAATGTAACCAGAGAGCCAAACTTGTCAGAGGACCTGTGTAAAAACCAATTATAAGTAGGATGTATTGGGTCCAAAGGGATTTCCTCTGAGTCAAGTGCATGAGCTATAGTGCTTGAACTTTGGGACTCTGTTTTGGCAGCCCACAGGCCTATTTGCTTACTTCCTAAATTCTCACGTGGTTCCTGATAGAAGAAGTTGCAAGAGGACAGATCCATCATAAGTGAAATACTGCTGTAGCAGAAGGCAAATAAAGGTAACTGAAAGAACACATTCTTTAACTTACCCTGACAAAATGTGGTGCACACAATACAGCAATCACCTCTCCATTATTTCCATTACAGTTTGATAATTACTGAAAGCACATTTAGTCTGAGAAAGTTTCTTGTTCTCTTCCCAATGACTTCAAGTAGTTATGTTTTAACAAACAGCAAATCGGGGGACACCTGGGTGGCCAGTGTTTGAGCGGCTGCCTTCAGCTCAGGCCTTGATCTCAGGTCCCGGGATCGAGTCCCGCACTGGGCTCCCTGTGAGGAGCCTGCTCCTCCCTCTTGTCTGTGTCTCTCTACCTCTCTCTCTGTGTCACTCATGAATAAATAAATAAAATCTTAAAAAAAAAAAAAAAAAGAAATGGCAAATTGAGTGACTGGGTGACGGGCACTAATGAAGGTACTTGATGGGATGAGCACTGGGTGTTTTACTATATGTTGGCAAATTGAATTTAAATAAAAATTTTTAAAAAAAGAAACGGCAAATTAACTTAATGTTACTTTATCAAGACAGATTTTATGCTCCTCCCTAAATAATTTTTTTTATCTCCCCAAATAATCTAAGCCAAATATCTATACTTTATAAATTCTGGCTGGTGTTTTTCCTTTTATGACAGATAGTCCAAAGTTACTATGGTTGTTTTTTCTTAAGGAACCAATTTAAGTTATAACAAGAAGTTTGTGAATGATTTGAATTTGTGGTTTTATTTCATTTTTGGATCACGTCAACCAATCATGTGTAATCCATATCTGGCAAAGCAAAAAGTTTATCAGAGTGACTTCTGCTTGTGTTCCCTATGAGACTGTATTAAATTTAGATTTCTCTAGAGATTCTGACTCACTTCTTAAGGAGATTCAGTTGAAAATGATCGTACAGCCACAAAATGCAGTCTGGCTATACATTAAAATCATGTCACTTTAAAAAACACCAAGTGACAGCACTGCTTTTGTAAAAATTTTTTCTTTTTGTTTTCTTTATTTTTGTTTTCAAGAGTGTTTTCTGAAATGGTCAAATTCATGTGACATAATCAGGGTCAGCTTGCCCCGTCACACCCTTAATATTTCATTAACACAGGAACTGAGCTGCCATTCCATTTTTGTTATGTTTATGCTTAATATGTGTATTCAAGGGCTTATCCTCCCTCTAATGTGGCTGCTTGGGCAATGTGTCCATCTGCCCTTAGCAGCAGCTGCTAATATTTAACTATAATTTTAGGCTACATTTTTTCCCCTATTAAAAGTTACACGGGCTTATTGAACAGAATTTAGAAAATACAGAAAAGTATAAAGAAAATAATGTATTCATAGTCTTCATTCTTAGAGATAGGCAAGGCTTTAACAACGTACCCACTTGTCTATACACATCTTTACAAACATGAGCACACACACACACACACATATCGGTGATGATGTTCTATAACATAAGTATTTCTATACCTGGGAACTTTTAATTTGTATTTTTTAAGTATAGAAAATGCATATTAATTACAAACAATTCAATAAATGTCAGCTTGTGTTGTTAAGATTGCAGACTTTATCCTAATCTGGTGCTCTTCACATCTGGCTCACCAACTAAGACCTTCTTTTGGAGCTGTTCTTTTTGCTTTTGTTTTTTGTGTTTCTTGTAGTGATGATAATTTGTAAAGAATCATCCACACTCTCATTCAATTACTTTTACCTTCACTTCTGGGAGAGCTAGCTAGGGTCAGGGGTAATAAGCAAGGACTACAGAATACTGCTTTCCTTGTGTTGAAGCCTCCCGTGCTAGAATATATCTGACCCTTTGGGTCTCTTTGTGACAATCCTCTCACCCAAAATGATGCGGCTGGTAAAATCAAATCATTTTTGACTTGTTGAACTTTTGACAAATCTGTTGTTCCAATATATTTGGGATGGGGGGAATCAGAGAGAATTCTAGTTTAAACTATTTTCTCAGTATAAACTAATGATTAATTCTAAGAAAATCCTAGGAGAGCAGAAAACAGATATTTAAATAACTCAAGACCCTAATAATACCCTAGTTCAAACCCTGTCACCACTGCAATAATACTATCATTATACTTTTTCTTCCCCCCACTCTTTGGGGCTTTTAAATTCAATGTCACAACCAACAGTTTACAAACTCCTATGGGCAAGCATAATTGCCCTGTGAGCTCGGTGAATATTATCTATTGTGTTCAACCAGCATCTCAGCAAAAAGACAGTGTTCCTGAAACCTCAGTCTCTGCATTCGCCCATCAGAGCTCTGAGGAAGAACACTGCCTTCTTTTCATGTGGGTTGATTTCAAGGGACAATCAAGGATTAACAGAAGACAACACAAGCAGATTTAGATAAAATTGGTGCATTTCTAATTTACCATAAAGGTAAATTCCACACATAGGACACTGACTTTCCTTTCCTTCCTTCCTTTTTTTTTTTTTTTTTAGTCTAAATTTTAAAGGAGCTGTTTCTTGTAAGCAGAAGCTCAAGTACTGCTGCTACTCAAATAGGATTGGTTTCAGGCATAGTAGAGGCCACAAGAATAATTCTGCAAAGGCAACTCACAGTGTGCATGTTATATGTAATCTATTTTACGTATTCATTAGTAGAACCATTTGGAACACCTCACTGCTGAATAATGAGATAAATAGCATTTGTTCAATATTTTCCCATTTATATCACATTTATATTCGGCCTTCAGCCTAAACCTCTGTTATTCAACAACCTACTCTATCTCATTCATATGGATTTTCTCTAAATGGATCTGTTTCATGTTAAAATTAGTGATAAAGGTAGTTTTTTAATGGGATAGGCAGTAGGCCATAGCAACTTCTGAAAGCATAATCTAATGGGGATAACTTAATTATTAGCTATATCACCTACATAGAACCAGGATTATAATAAAACTCAATTTGGCTCAAACATATATATATGTTTTTTTTTTTTTTTTAAGTTAGCTAATTATGAGGTGACCTGAATTGAGAAAGTCAACACATTCCCTTGAATAACCACTCAAACACTTAAGGAAAATGAATTGTCCTTGAACTCAGGCCAGGTATTTGATGGATTAATAAATATCACTTGCCTCCTGGCTTGAAAACTGAAGTTAATTCTGATACAAGTTTCTTGTCCACCTACCCCTTGATGTTGGTAAATTGTTAAATAAGCATTTGGGTAATAGGATGCAAAGTTAATAACAGAGGTCTATAATTAACACACACTCATATATGTACTCTAAAAATAGGGTACTGAGGAAAGTCTTCTTATTAGGCAATGTGATCAAGAATTAATTGGTTAATGTCTATATAGTCCAACTATATATAAGTAAAATGTATGATTATTATAATTATGGAGAGCACAGTTCAAAATCCACTTCAAGTTCAAAGAAATACTGATTTATACATCTAAGTATAGACGCAAATACTTAACTGTTTAAAGATACTTATTTTAATGCTATTCCAAATACTTAATAAGTATTACTCATCTCTCAAGTTTTACTTTTTCCCTCTTTTTTAAAAAAAATTTTTGTTTATTTATTCATGAGAGACACAGAGGGAGGCAGAGACACAGGCAGAGGGAGAAGCAGGCTCCATGCAGGAGCCCGATGTGGGACTAGATCCCAGAACTCTGGGATCACGTTCTGAGTCGAAGGCAGATGCTCAACCGCTGAGCCACCCAGGTGTCCCACTTTTTCCCTCTTAATAAGAGTGTGATGATAGAAAAAAAATGTAATTCCATTATTGCCATTAATAACACTATTTTAATGTTATTTTAATTTGGGGAGACAATTTGATTGTAGGGAGGGAAGAGAGAAAATTTGGTGAGAGGAACTGCCATGTTAATGACAGTGCATGCTGGTGGATGATTAAGGAGAATGTAATTTAAATGTACTAAAAGCTAAATTTACATGGATGAGAGAATAATAAATAAAGTGGGTTCCTAGCCTCCAAATCTTACATATTACTTGAGGTGGGGAGATGATTAGATGAATGTGTGGTGGTAAGTTGTAAGGATAACATAATTAGAAAACCAGACTTTTTGAGGGAGTTCAGGAAGATCATTTGTTATGTGATCTGAGCCATGAAGAATGACTAACATTTCAATAGGCAGTGGAAGTTGGGATGGGAAGGAAAGAAAGCCAAGCAGAAGTCCCAGTATGAGCACGCATGGTTTGTTCAAAGAAAGCCACACCGTGTCTCAAAGGAAAGGGTAGACAAGAGACAATAGATGGAAAGTAGGTAGCTAGGTTGGTGAGTCCTAATCTTAAAGGGTCTTGAATACTCTGCTAAGGAGTTTAGACTTATTTTCCAAATCACTTAAACATTTTTGAAACAGGGGAACCCATTTAAACCCATTTATTACACCAAAGATTTTGTTTTATCTGCCCAATATTCACCCACACAAAGCTTCAGTTTTAAAATTTGTTTCTAACAATTAATAACCAGGAACTTTTACATTAAAGTTCAGACTTCCAGATTCTCTTGAAAAATCAAAAGACCTGGCAATGGTGGATCAGCTACTCTAAATGGTGACAGCTGATTAGAGCCAAAGGAGGTGGCTCCTTCCAAATGGCAGACATGCTGTCCAGAGGTCCAGGTGCCCCTTCTACTTGCCACACTCATATCACCTGCTTCACAACATTAAGCATTAAGGTGTGTGCCTTCTCTTCTAAAGAGATGTCTTCTTTCAACAGTCTTTCTACCATTGCAAGCAGCATAAATTAACTTAATGAGTTAATTTATAATGATTACCTCTGGCTTTCTTTCTTTCTTTTTCTTTTTTTCTTTTTTTTTTTTTTGCTAACGCATTACTCCCCCACCTTTATTCATCTCTCTCAAGTCAATGAGTTTTCCTTTATTTAAAGGTGAAAGTAAGCGCTTTTAAATATAATGTTTTTAGGTTGAAAATGCAGGAGTTATGTGTGAGGGGCCCATGAAGAACATGAGGGAAAGAACATATTTTATGACAGGATTCCTCAGCTTCAGCACTACTGATATTTTGGTCTAGATAATTCATTATTTTGGACAGTTGTCCTGGATACTATATAGAATGTTTAGCAGTATCCCTTACCTCTACCCACCAGATACTAGTTGCACTCTATCTCCAATAGTGATAATCAAAAATGTCTCCAAATATTGACAAATGTCTCCGATTAAGAACCATGGCTATACAGGAAGGAAGGTGTCCAGGAATATAAGCTCTGGGTAGAGAACAGTGCTTTGCTGAAAAATGGACAGGATAACGCTTTATACTTCCTGCTGTTACTTCTACACTGGGCAACTTTCTATTATGACAAAACAAGGGCTGATCCAAACAAGTAGAGATGAAATAGTTGGTCAGTTTCAGCTAATGATGTCAAATAGTCCCCAAAGGCCTTTCTATCTGTGAGAACCTTTAAGTGTACCCAGGAGGCAGCACAGCAGTGAAGCCTCCTCATTTTAATGCTCTCTCTTACTGATATAGTTACAGAAGATGGAAACTTGTATGATTTACTCTCAAGACCCAAACTTGCCCATTTGTACGCTCTGGCCAAGTGTGGTACCAGAATGCCTTTGGAGACAGGAGAAGCCATTTCTCTCCAACCAGGCAGTGGTAAGGTCTGGTCTAGGTGTCATTGGGAGAGCAGGACTTGCTGCTACGAGCACCTGCTGGATGGAGGCAGGCCAGGCTAAGATCTCAGAACACCTCAGACAATGTTCCCAGGCTTCCCCGTCCACCAGCAACACAGCCCCTGAGCTCACATATCTGAAAGTTCCTTTCATGTTTCCTGTCATGAAATTTATCCTGAATCTAAGCATTATTATTGTTAGGTTAGCAAGCCATCATTATGATTTTATATGTTTTCTTAGTAAGAAAAGGCGAGCTTCTTTTGTGGGGGATGAGTGGGCCGTTGTTGAATGACAAAGCCAAGTAGTAGGTAAGAGTTGGCTGGAAGGTTCTGATATTTTTCTTTTTTTTTAAAAAAAAGATTTTATTTATTTATTCATGAGAGACAGAGAGAGAGAGAGAGAGAGAGAGAGAGAGAAAGAGAGGCAGAGACACAGGCAGAGGCAGAGGGAGACACATGGCAGGCTCCATGCAGGGAGCCCAACGCAGGACTTGATCCCAGGACTCCAGGATCACACCCTGGGCCGAAGACAGACGCTCAACCCCTGAGCCACCCAGGCATCCCCAGGCATCTGACATTTTTCATATGGATTTCAGGTTGGATTGGTTTTGAGCTAAGAAAAAGTAAATATAAATATGATGGCATTTCCTGGAGTGTAAAATAGGCTGGTGATATGACTTACAAAATCTTATTTTTGTGGTTAGTGCCTTTTCACACTTCTTTTTTTCTGGCACATAGTATCTAATCATTTTTCTGCGGTGAGACTATTGTATATAGAAAACTGGTTGAATTAAAGTAATCAACAAAACTGGCTTGTTCATTTTCCATCCCTCCTCAAAAGAAGCCAAAGACTCCATTTTTACAAAATTCAAGTCTTCTGAATGCTGCTTAGCAAGTATGTAGTAGATGCTCAATGCGGTTTAGCTAATGACAACAGCAATTCTGGTCATCAGGATAATTTGGGGGAGAGGTGGTGGTTAAAAGTGAAAACAGGACAACAGCAAAGATAAAATGACAATCAGTTGCCTCATTCACTAAATAATGAGTAAATGAAATAGCAGTGACAACCCCACCCCCACCCTGCTCCAAAACAGAGACTGTGTTTATAGTAAGGACAGCTCAAAAGGATGAGCCGGCTTGAACAGGGGGAGCATGAACAATACAGGGGTAAAAGAGGGACAAGGACAAGGAGGGTTTGAGTAAGTTGAACCTACTGGTGACAAAGAACGGACAAAGAGCAGGGCTGGGCAGCTGAAGCATCTTTTATTCACAAATCAATGGAAGCTATTCAAGCCAATATGGTTTGATTTAGCAGATATTAAGCGCAAATACAGAGATGCAAATACGTCAGTGAAAGGAGAGCAAGACAGACAGGAGAAACCCACACGGGCTAAAAAAAGGAGCCGAGAACAGAGACTGACATTTAAAGACCAGATGGAAAGGATAGGAAAAACCAGAGAAGAGTAAGAGGATGTGCTCATGACATCCTCAGACTGAGGAGTGAAGGGGACAGACCCCAGGATCCCTCCGCTTATTCGTCTCAGAGAAAAGACAGGAGAATTGATCATGGGCCACACAAATACATGCACAGGCATTTAGCAAATATTTATTGAATAACTAAATACACATGAAAAGTTCCTTCCTTCCTAGGTTTGGTAATAACGTAAAATGTTACAGGACACCAGATTAAGTTTTTGCGCTTTGGAGAAGCTCAAAATCATCAACAGCTTTAATGATGATTTTATTTCTTTTATTTTTTATTTTTTAAAGATTTTATTTATTTATTCATGAGAGACACACATACACACACATACACAGAGAGAGACAGAGAGAGAGAGAGAGAGAGAGAGAGAGAGAGAGAGAGAGGCAGAGACACAGGCAGAGGGAGAAGCAGGCTCCATGCAGGGAGCCCGATGTGGGACTCGATCCCGGGACTCTAGGATCACACCCTGGGCTGAAGGCGCTAAACCGCTGAGCCACCTGGGCTGCCCTAATGATGATTTTAAAACAGCGATCCATTTAGAGAAATTTCTTTGAACCTCCTCTGGTACCCCTGACGCTGGTTGTGTCACAGATTCAATTAGGGGGTCAGACTATAGTAGAGAGAGCACTGGACTGAGAGTCAAGAGACCAGGATCTCAAAATTGGCTTTGCTTTGAAGTGTGTGATGCTAGGCCAGCCACTTAACCTTTCTGAGTTTCTCATTTCCTCTGGAGTACCAGGAGTAGCCAGGACTAGATAATTCTCAGGACCCTCTTAGGATCCCACGCATGCAACGAAGGCCATTATCATGTTAATCACGGATTGTGCTCTGTGTCTCTATCCTGCCTTGGATGCCTAGAGTTGAATGGTAGATAAAAGTTCTTTCTCCCCCCGCCCCCCTCCTTATTTTGCCTGCTAGTGGCTTGTCAACAGTACTTTATATAATCAATTCTAGAAATGTTTACCCATCTGTATTATCTGAGGCTTGTTATTTACTGTTCCTGCTATTTTTTTTCTTGGGGTGGGCAGGGGGGTGGCGGGGAATTTCGATGTGTCTCTCACAGGGAGACCACAGCAAACAACAAGGATAGATTTTCACAATACTCAGCAAGAAGGGACACCGTTCTGCTGGCTTCTCTGACACAGTTTGAATTCCTTGTGATGGTATATTTGAAGTGGTTTCCTGTGTTTTTCTGTGCTTTTAAAGCCGACATTAAAGCCTGGGTGCATATGGTCCTTTGTGCTGTCACTCTTGGCTGGAATTAATTTTTCACCCTTTTCTATGAAAATACAAATAATTATGCAATCGAACCTTTTGATAAAAATGTATGGCCTTGTCACTAAAGAGTGGGACAGGCCTCACGCATCACTTACAGCCCTTTTTGATATAATGATATCACATGTAAGCGCTTTGTGGCACTCAGATGAAGCATGAACAGTGAAACAATTGTGGCAGAGGAGTAGGAGACTCTGATTTTAGCTCTTAACCTGTCACAAGTTTCTCCTGGGCATGGCATTTAATCTCCCAACTCCCTAATTTGTGAGGTAAACATACTGAAGTAGATGGCCTCTGAAGTCGCTTAAAGGTCTGACATTCAATAAAATGCCCACTAGCTAAGGGGCTGATGTTTTTAGCTACATCACCTTCCACAATCAAAATTCTGCTCTCCGCTAGTAAGTTATCAAAATTCACTCATCAGAACACAGTGCCAAGACATAAACTGACCTCACCACTATTTTGTTACTTCATTAAAAAGTAATCATCCATGCAGAAGTGTGGGGTGTAAGGGTGATTTATATATATATATTTTTTTTGGGGGGGTGATTTATATATTAAAAAAAAAAACAATATCCTGACGTAAACATAAGGAGACATTCTGCAAAGACCATCAATCCTAGCACTCTGAGATGGGGGGGCGGGCGGAGAGAGGCCTGATCTCTAAGTTCCATGTATGAGACTCCACAGATCTGCAGAAAAGACACTGGGTAGGCATGCTTGGGTGTCTCAATTGGTTAAGTGTCCGACTCTTGATTTTGGCTCAGGTCATAATCTCAGGGTTATGAGATGGAGCCCCATGTCAGCCTTCACCCTGGGTGTGGAGCCCACTTAAGATTCTCTTTCTCTGCCCTTCCACCCATATTAAAAAAAAAAAAAAGAAAAAAATAAGATATGGGGTATAACCCCCTAACTGATTTGAATTTCAGGCCCTTCAAACAACATAGCAAACTGAGCAGCTTTAAATGTAGAAAGCCGCTCAATAAATGCGTCTAAAGTGGATTCATGTGTTGGAGAAGATGTCCCATATTTCACACCGCCAATATAGGGCAAAGAGAGAGAATGACTTAGAAATCTGTATGTCAAGGGGAAGAAACCCATGAGAAACCAATCAAAGAACGATGCCTCATATTTGCATAGTCTTGTACAACTTTCCCAAACACTTGAATACTTTGGGCATATCCAACCACAAGAAATGCAGGGAGCCTTAATGCTTGGGTTAATGAGCCCTCAGCTATTACAGATTAGCTAGACTATCCTGCTTTTATCATTGGTAGCCAGGCAAAAAGAGTGGCACTGAAGTCATACTCCATCCCATGCTCTAAAAAAAAAAAAAAAAAATCGATAAATAATACCAATAATAAGATGACATTATGAAGCACTTACTGATGGGCCAAACCCCTTAAATGTATCATCTCATTTAATCCTCAAAAGAATCCACTGAGGGCGATGCCATCGTCATCCTGGTTGGCAGATGAGAGGTGAGTCAGTTACGCAATCGGGCTACGGTGGGGAAGTTAAATCACCTCCACTCTGGATCAATCTGCCAAGTGCCAGTGTTTACCTCGAATACATGAAGGAGAAACAACCCGAGAGGCAGCTGGCAACGATATTTACTTCATCACGGTGTGGGCATAAGTCCTGACTAATGTATTAAATTACTGAGCATATCTTTAAATAAACGGGTGCTACAGCAACTCAAATGCAAACAACAATCTTCAATGTAATAATTACACTAGCTGTGACACGAGCCTTGCCGAGAGTGTATTTTTATTTTAACAAGCTTGAGTAAGTGCACGAGTGTGGGCTGAGCTTTTTGCTCGGCAGTCAACACTTGAAAGCTGGCTGCAAGCTTTAATTTAAGCATTCGCTTGTAGCACCAACAGGGCTACGGGGTTTCTAGTATCAAAGACACATTCCTCCATCCTTTCATGGCCCTACTTCTGCGAGCAGCATGATTGAACTGAGGCACCACAGAAACTTGTTTTCCCTCCTCCTGACAGCGCAAGCCAAAACACCACTGCCCCATTCATCTGAGCGACATCATAATGAAGTCCCTGAATCAATTTATAACAAGCAAAGTGCAGACATTCATTGAAGGAGTCTTGGGGCGGATGCCTTTCATATACCTCTCAGGAGCACACGAGAGGCGACGTGTCCACATAGAAACCCAAATCATGTCTTAGGAGGGTCTTTGGCTACATCTAAAAAGCTTCCCCTTCCCCTTCCCCGAAATGATTAAGGGGGAAAAGAAGATACTGAGAACATGTAATTGCTCCTCTAATGATTCCATGTGCCTTAAAATGTTTGGCAACCCTCCTTCAGTGGCTTTCCACCTGCCTCTGTATAAAGAACCACCACCCCCTTGAAATGACAGTCAGAGCCTTTGTGGTCTGAAGTGCACTGGTCTGGTCTTCTGTGGTCCCTACAGGCCATACTCAATTCTCTGTCATCCCCCAACTCACCCTACTCCCCCAGTCCAGCCTTTGAGAATTTTTGCAACCTCTACTCTTTGTTGGGAATACCTTCCTTCACTTCAAAGCTCAGCCAGGCCTTTCCCTCCTCTACCTCCTCCTCCTCCAGAGGGCTGTTCCTGCTTCAGGTGTGATGAGGGCATCTCCCCTTGCTCTAATCAGGCACTTTCACTGTGCTATGAAATGGCCGTGAGCTCCTTGCAGCCGGGACTATCTCTTTTCATCTGTCTGGTCTAGCACTTGGTAGAGTGCCTGGCACATAACAGATGCTCAATAAATATGTTTCTCTGTTGTCTACCCTCACTCCACCAAAGTGTTGTGAAAGGGCCCCAAACCCCAATTTGTATGATGACCTAATCTCAGAGTCTGGAACAAGGTATTTCTGTGAGAGTCCTGTGGTGCTGTGATCTTGGGTCAGAAGAGCAAGGAGCTTAGAAACACAGCCTTGAGAGCCAAACAGGCTTGGCCTCCCTAAGTGCTACTAACTCTGTGATCCTGGGTAGGTGTTCTGTCTCTGAGTCTCAGCTCTGTAAAAATGGGGATGAAAGGCTCACATGAATACTCAACGTGGTAATAGTGCATTTCACAGTGCTTGATACAGAGGCAGCCTACATGGTAGGGTTAGGGTATGTATTACTCTTTATGGTGGGAAGGCTTGGATAATGCAGCATTAGAAGCCTCCCATGTTATATGATGAGAAATATCACCCAAGTGCCCCTTTTATTAACCTCCATCTGATCAGATCACATAACTCCCATCTTTGGGCACCAGCGAAGACCCTTATTAAAGTGCCAACGTGTACCAGCTGAGCTGAGATTGGGTGAAGTCATTGCCCTTACTGCAGACTTCTGTACATGATACGTACCACTCCCCACAGGAGCATAATGATAATATCATTATTTAACCACAACACTTATTCAGGGTCTACTGTGTCCCAAAGTACCTGTTATGACCGAGAGATTGTATTAAGTACCTTTTATATGTTACTTCCTACTTTCTAAAATCCCTATGAAGTAAATTTTGATTGATTTCAATCAAACAATTTGATTATTGTTTTACAATTGATGACCCTGAGGTTTAGACAGGTATGTGACTTCCCCAAGATCCTTCAGCTAGTATGGAGCATTTCCGGGACTTTAACCTTATATTTGGGGAAAATTCCAAAGCTATACATGTTCTTTCACCTATGCCAAATGCCCCACATTCCTTCCTATTCATTTCTGTCATGTCGCCTGGAAGAGCCAGGAGAGAAGGGGACACAGGGCCAAAATGGTGAGTTAGGAGAGAGGGAAATGGGGGGCAGACTTGGAGAGAGAGGTGCCCTACTCTGTCTTTATGTGGAAGGAGGGCGACTCTGCCCTAGGTTGCTAAGCCAGGAGAGCACTAAAAAGGGGCATGCTGGACTGTGAAAACAGTCTGTTTGTCTGAGGCCATCCTTACCGAGGGCCAGAACCTTTAGCACAAAGAATGCACAGGCAGCATTAAGTCTTAGATGAACTTCATATTCCTATAATATCACAGGGCCTTTTGATTCACTTTCCCCCTTTACCTTCCTTACAGGTCATTCTAGAGCCAATGCTGGAAGGAAGGAGGGAGAGAGGGAGAGAGGGAGAGAGGAGCGGGGAGGAGGGGGAAGAGGGAGGGAGGGAAGGGAAAACATAAAGGTTGCTATCAGGCCTCTGTGATACACAGTTACGACTTCTATACATACCTGACATATATAAATGCCTTTAGTTTCCCTTCCATAAAGTCATAGATTCAATTTTATGTTTGTGAATTGGCGGTACAAAGGAATTGAGAATAAACAAAACGTGTGTTAAACAACAGTGAAAAATTCCAAAGCCTTGAGTCTAGAGAATATTTTCGGTACTGTGAGTGTATTATTTATATTCCAAATGTTCTAGAATGCCCTAGCCTTTTAGTAAGCTTTTGAAAGTGTAGCATACCTCCAGAAACAGGCATCACAAATGGAAGCCTGATGAGTTTTCACAGAACAAGCATCCTCAGATCAAGAAAAAAAAAATGCCTTTTGGCTTTTAAATTGTTCCCCATGCCTGGGTCAAAACCACTGAATAATGCCAAACTCAATGTGTAAAATTTATTATTTTAAGTTCAGTTAGCAGGAAAATGCCTGAAATTTAATAAAATGCACTACCTTCAAAAGAGCCATTTTACTTCAAAGAGGATAATTATCTTGGGCATTGGGAGGAAGTTTTGTTTTCTTTTTCACTGTGAGTGGGCATGTGGCTCTTTCTCTCACCCATTTTGCAAAGGTTAGAGCTTCAACAGCCTAAGGAGAGAGGATGCAGTCTTCATTTCCTTCCTCTCCACTCCTGTCCTTCCCCCACATTGCCATCTCGAGCTGTTCTGAAACTAGGCCATCTCACTCCCCTTAGCCCTCCTCATTCTGGGCAGATCCAAGAGGAAATGAGGTGCTTTTTCTCATAGCCAGGCTAGTAGTGGGCCACTGCACAACCTCCATTTACAGAGTGTGTTTCAGCTTCTACCTTTAATTGGCTACTAAAACCAAGCCAGGAGAGAGATATCCCCATATCCTGACACTCATCTGGCTCTAGGGGCACCAACTCCTCTCTGAGTTACAGGAGTCAGGATCAAGACCCTGGAAAAAACAGAATGTGCCAAAAACACATTTGCTCTCATTCAACTGACAGCCTGTTGATAGAAAACCAAATGGAACCAAGACCTACGTGCCCTTTATTTGATAATAACAAAGAGGCTGATGGGCCAGCTACAGAGGACAATGTAAATGCCTATATGCTAGATGCCAACGAAGTGATTATAAAATTAACAAGTATTTCAGCATGGCTTTCCAACTGCCCATTATTTTTCACAGGAAATTTCAGGGAAGGTTGGACTTTCATACATTTAATTAGTGTAATGGAACCGATTCTGCCCAAGCACATCTGAAGTTAGTCGAGGGCTCAGCCTTCCTGCCATGGTCTCAGTGCCAACAGATACCTGGGCAGAACTTTTTCCTCCTAGAGAAGGGAGGGCAATGGAAGGCAGGTGATGGTATCCTTCATTTGTGTGGTGGCAGGACCTGGGATGGTTTTCTTTCCATCACTATACACAATAAAATTCCCCAAAGGGCCCACAGTAGTGGAAAAGTCTCACATCAACCAGGATTTGGAACAGCTCTGGAAGTCACACTAATGGTACAAAATATTTTTTCCTCGGTAGAAGTCCAAACTGAAAAGACAAATAGCAGTTATTTACTATAGTTTTTGCTAATGTAGTTTGCAGATGATTAAAGATAAATTGTAAAGCCTCTGTAAACCACAATTTTATGCCAAATCTCTATTGTATGAGAAAAGAAAACAACAAAAACTCTGAAAATGTAACATCAGCAATGATTTTAGTCTTCCATGGCCATTAAAGGGAAAGACATTATAAAGAAAATAGAGATTAGGAAATTTGTTTTTGAATTCATGTTTGAAAGGGTTTGTTTAATACAGAATTCACAGCTTATCTGTTAAATTTGCCTAAATTTAAAGCCCTTTCTATTGTTACCTTGTGCTTTGTCACGAAATCTTCCATCTCCTAGGCTAAACTGTATGGCAGTGATTCTCAAATTTTTTTTTTTTTTTTAAGAGACAGAGTGTGCACATGTGAGAGGGATGAGGGAGGCAAAGGCAGAGGGAGAGAGAATCTTAAGCAGGCTTCATCTCACAACGCTGAGATCATGATCTGAACCTAAATCAAGAGTTGGACGCTTAACCAACTGAGCCAGCTCCCCCTCCCCCTTTTCTTTGGTTCTTAAACTTTCTGGTGTCTAGTGTCTGGATCCCTTTATATATTTAAAGGTCCCAAAGAGCTTTTGTTTATATGGGTTACACATCAATAATGACTGTATAAGAAATTAAAATGGAGAAAATTTAAAAATATTTACTTATAATTTAAAAATAATAGTAATAAGCTCATTACAGGCTAATTAACACAAAGTATTTTTATGAAAAATATTATTTTCCCAAAAATGGTTACTCAGAAAAAATGCCTTTTTAAAAAAATTTACATTTTTGCCCATGTCTTTAATCTCTAGCTTAATGGAAGACAGGTGGATTCTCATATTTGCTTCTGCATTCTATCTGTTGTGTATTTCTGGTTGAAGTACGTGTAGAAAATCTTCTTTGCACAGACATGTAGCTGGAAAAAGGAGGGGTATTTTATAGCCTTCTCAGATAATTCTGGAGAGCCTTCTTTGATACTATACCAAAACTCCCCAAGCGGTGGTTTCTTAAAGGTTGGTTGGAATATGAAACTTCACACCCTATCATTATCTCTTGTACTCTGTTAAATTCAAATAGATTGGTATACCTCGTATGTTGACTGAATCTTCTAACCATGTGTTGGTCACTTGGAAACTATTAGTTCACTGAGTTATGCAGCTCTTCCAGATGTCGACATATTTCATTACTCAATGAGATTATATCAGGCAATCACATTTATTAATATCACCACCTACATCATCAAAAGAGTTATTAAATATTGAGAAGCAATCAAACGCATGGTGTTGGATACAAGTATTGCAAAATTCTATTTGCCTAAAAGCTTGAATGTATTGGCAATAAACACTGCCAACTATTTTTCTTGAAATGACGGGCTCACTTGGTTCATTTTTTGAGAAAATATATGACCTACACCTAAGTTTGAATAGCTAGAGTCAGTGGTTCTGGTAAGTAAAATGGCATTCCATCCAAAAGCAGTTAGTTCAGCTATTAACTCAAACATCGGCACAGTTCTTATCCCTGGAGACAAACATCTTCCTTCAGCATGTAGCAGAAGCGCTTTATGTGTACTTCCCATTTTGTCATAAGGAATATTAAAAAGACTTGTACTCAAGGGTCGAAATTTAATACACTTAATAATTTTTACTGCTTCATCAAGCACATTCTCCAATGAACCTGGCAATGTTTTGTTAACAGCAAGTCTAGAGTAGTAACAAATATGATTACTTGTACATGTTGGTGGCCCTGCCTTGATTCCTACAAATGTGCCCGTTTTACCCACCAAGGCTTTGGTGCTATTAATGACAAATGGTCAGTAAAGTGAAAAGGGCAAATAATATCTCAGTGTTATTATACAAATAGTTTTTATCTCTAGGAATCCCTCAAAGGGCCTTGGGGCCCCCAGGGGTGCCTGGTTCCCATGCTGAGGACCACTGCCACAGAGGATACGAACAGTATAAATCCACTCTCTAATCTGCTCAGTGCTTATGTCCTTGTGGGCTTCACATAAAGAAGATTTAAAAGGTTTATTTCTGTCTCCACCCTCCTGCCCTCCCTGCTTAAAAAAAAAATTCCATTGTGGCAATTCAACATAAATCGTGTGTATAGAACAAAGAAATTGCAGTACTCTTGATTTCATCAGCATTTTCCTCCCTAACAAAGAAAGCTGCTCCAACAAGCTACTGGGAAAACGATCATGAGTTGCAGGAAATACGACCTGCTCGGTCCCCCCTCTATCCTATGTAACACCCAACCCTCCCAAACCTTTTACTTCAGGGGTATTTCAGATGAGCTCTTGGTAGTGTCCTTAGAAATAATTGGGTGTCCTAATTCAGCCACATGCAAATTAACGCTCCCCTAAAGAGGCCTTATTAGAATTTCCAACCCTTGATGTCTACATAATCCCCTATAGTTCTTTAACTTTTTGCTTTCTAACTTCTGTTTACCGATGCACTACTTTTGTCAGCTCTGTATAGCATCAATTAGTAACACAGTTGTGTTTATTAGGTCTCCCCAGAGCCTTGAGAGAGCTGCTTTGTATTTATTAATGACTACACAGAGCACTACTATTTTTCAATAGCATTTAAAAATGAGTAAATTACTGAAGATGAACTATAAAAGAACTTCAAATTTCAAAGGCAAGCAAAAAAAAAAAGGCACATTATTTTAAATCACCCATAATACTTGCATGGTTAGTTTTATTTTCAATTTAATATTAAATGTGTGTGGTGGTGGGGTGGGGAGTCACATCTAGACTCTTCTTCTTGTTCTACTTCTGGCATTTTGGATTTTGTAGTAGAAGCCATTTGATTTATAAAACTGAGGTACAGATCTGGTGATTAATTAAGAGCCGGTTTAACAGGTCCAAATTTCATTATCACACACACCTGTTAAGTAATGCACACCTGATTCAGCAAAAATCCACCCACAAGGTTAATTTAAAAAAAAAAAAAAAGTAAAAAGCAAACAAGAGAGGGTAACTCCACAAACTTAGGTCTGTTTTATGTTCTCAAGCATAATTCAAAACAACCGCCTGGAAATGTATCCAATTTGTACTCTCTTATTTTGTGAATAATTGCCTGTATTCTATTAGGTGAAGTCAGAGCTGCCCACACCGCTACAGAATTCGTTGCTTAAGGAAATCAGAGAGACCAATTTCTTGGGCAATGAGTCTTTCCTAACCAAACTTAAACTGATGGGGAGCAATTATGACATTCGTTTGCCCTGCCTTTTTTATATATATATATTCCCGGTCATTTATGAAATGAAGACGCTGATCTGCAAAAAATCACTTTGCATTCATGAAAGGAGCTACGGGAGCTCCCCCTGAGCATCTGGCTATGAGGCAGAAACATACCTCAGTGCACTTCCTTTGTCTTGCACTCCCCTCTTTGATGTGCAAGTCACTGGTGGAGTAAGCTGTGATCGCTTTGATGTTGAACTTCTAGACTTTATTGTTACTAGCATGCCTACAAGGAGAGCTGTCAGTCATTTCTTACATCTGAACAACCATGTTTCTTTACAGCACCCCTTTTACAAGCATCAATCCTTAAATACATGTTTTCCCATTCCTGCTGATTACCACACTATCTTTGTGGGGGGGGGGGGAGGGCTGTGCTCAAATATAACTACAGCACCCACAATTTCTGTAAACACCCCGAGGCATCATCAGATGGCTGGTAACCAACCTCCTTCAACAAGAGAAGCCTGAGCACAAAACATATTTCTAGCAAATGAAAACATTCTGAAAACGCTCAAGCCATCTTAACAAGTCAAAATGAGTAGTTTAGCCAATATTTCCCCTAAGCGGCCATTGAAATCACAGAGAAACTTCCAAGCCACTTTAAAAGGGATTCTGAATGCGACAGCAGCAGGAGGCTCAGAAAGTCGGCCAAAACTTCGAGACATCTTAACTCATCCTAAACAACTTTGTGTCTCTGCAATGGTGGAAACAAAACACTTCTGTTCCGCATGATTTTGCTTGTGATAGAAATACTGCTTTTGAAATAGATTTCTCCCAAACCAATTATTTTATTAAACAGTATCGTTTTCAGAAGCTGCTTGCTTCTGATTAGGGATGCAATGTAAGTTAGAAGATGATTTTTCGTAATTTAATGTCTGAGGCAAACATATGGCTTTGTATACGATGTGTGTACAATTTCTTAGATATATACACACAAAATAGGCAGTATGCTCATCTTTAAAATGCTCTATTGAAAAAGACACGGTTCTAATTTCATTTACCAGCTCCCATCAGATTTACTTCTCAAGCTCCTTTATCACTTCTGGAACTGCTGAATATTATCAAAACCTACTGGGACATTCCACACAAAAAGGAAATAAAGTTAAGGTGCTTACATCACGCCAGCCTGGTTTATAATGAACTGCTACCTTTCTGAATAAACGTTTCAATGAAACCCAAGTTCTTAGAGATACTGGATCTCTAATGAGGAAGTACAATGAGTTTGTTTTTCATGATAGAGCAGAGTTCTGTTATTTTCCCTTTGTACGCTGGCAATATAGGAGATACACTGTTTCTGATGGCTAATAAACTGCAAACATTACATTAGGAAAGACTCAATTTTGTTGGGTTTCTGGCCTGGAATATTTGGTAAGGAATAAAATTACTGTGGTATGCAATAGTCAAGACTCTTCCAGGGTTTCCATTTTTACGCAACCTCCCTGCCCCTAACCTCCTTGGTTTTAACTCAACCATCAAAAATGGAAAAGGCTCTTGGAGAGAATTTGATAAATAAGGTATTTTTGTAATTTACCGGAACTAAATCTGGGCATATTTATTTTTAATATTAATGGAAGCTAGTTCTTAAATTTATTTAAAGAGTTGGCTAAAAGTAATCATCTTTTTCTACCTTAAATTGTCACTTCTGAAATGAACTGACTAGCTGATTGAGGCATCTATAGCAATTAAGGGTTGAGACGGGGGATAAGGAAACTAGAAGGCGTTCATCTGTTTCCTCCAAGTCTTGAACAAGAAACCAGACCATCTTTCAGTTTTAACAGAAAGATTTCATCAAATGGGAGATATGGAAAAGACCTCAATGGCTATCAAGTCTAATCCAACAAATGGGGGAAGCAAGCAACTGAGGTAATCTGACAGTTATTTGAGTACTAGATCTGGGAGGAGAACCTACATCTGCCCCCCTCCACACGAAGCAGGGTGGTTTCCACCATCCAATGTTGGTTCCTTGCACTGGGGGCAAGTGACTCATGTGTAAAGTAAGGGGGTTGGACTTCAGAGGTTTCTAAATCAGAATCATGGGCAGCTTAAAAAATTAACAATACTTGAGCCCCACCTCAAAGCAATAAAATCAGAGCCTCTAAGAGTGCAGCCTGGGCTTGAGTATCTTTAAAAAACTCTCTAGACAGCCTACTGTGCAGACAAGGTTGAGAATTAAGGGACCAGAAGACCCCTAAGCTCCCTTGAGTCATTCACCATTCATAGGAAAAAATTCTTGGATTGTGTTCCCAGACATTCATCCATGAGGCCATACACATTTCTAAGCCATCACACTGTTTGCCTGTTAGCGTACCTGTTGTCACTGTCTGTTCTTATCTAGTTCATTTATGTGTTTACTTAGGTTTTATCTCTACCTCTTCCCACCAGGATGTATACTTGCAAAGGCCGGAGACAAAGCCCACTGTGTTCACTGTGGCTCCTAGAGTCCACAGCATCATACCTGCCACAAGAGTGAGATTTCACACTACCATTTTCCAAAGAAAGAGGAGTATCTGCAGTTGTGGTGAGGAAGGGGGTAGGCTTCCCTCTGCATCAACCAGAGCAGTTCTGCTTTTATTTGTTTCACCAGACTAGAAATCTAAGCTGTCTGAAGGCAGTGTTGTATCTGCCTCATTCATATTTAGCTACCTCCAGTGCCTGGAAGTGGGGAGAACTGCCAGGTGGCCAGGTACACAGGATCTGAGAAACACTTGTAAATAGGAAGCACTGATGAGGCTGCAAGAGTGCTAAAAACTTTATTGCTGGAAAAAGCAACATAGAAAACACATTACTGTTTCCACTGGAGTTGGCCTTGACCCCTGTCACACAATCCCCAGTCTACCCCTACTGAATGGTCAAGATGGTGGCAAGACCCAGCCCCGGGGTTCACTAAATGCCAGAAGGCCAGAGCTCCCCAGGAAGATTTATGCACAAAAGGCATACAGTGTTTGGAAAGTATCATTGGCACCTCCCATACCAGTCTCAGGGTGTTTTGCCTGTTTGGGCCACTTGGGGTAGCAGATTTGGAGTATGCTCACTTTGTCCCACATGCTGGTATAGAAGGGCCAAGATAATCAGAAGAGTATCTCCAGTGTGTTAACAACATCCAAAGAATGGCAGAAATGGCTCATGTTGGGCATCTCTTGCATCCTGGAAGGAGATTTGGTGGACTAAAGGAAAGCTTGTGCTTATCCTAATACCATTTACCTTTCTGAGCTTTACTCTCTGCACTGCATAAGACCAGAGCAATGCTTCCCAAACTTGCCAGATTCTCGATCTTTTACAAGAAAAGTCTTTACAAGTTAAGTTCTTTGGTCTCACCCCAGACAATCGGAAGCAGTATCCACACAGGTGGTGATGGAACATGGGAGTTTATTTTTTAAATGTTTCCCAGTTGACTGTGAAAATCAATAATATTCAGGAACCACTGAAGGGCTAGAGGACCCGGTGTCCATCCCAGCTCTGGAAGGTGAGGACAAGGCTTCACAAAGCGAAAGGACCATTTGAATCGAAAACACCTGAGACACTTTTAAACACATGCCTTCCTGGGCCAGGAGAATTAAACTGACAGAGTCAGGCTCTCTCTGGCTGGGACCTAAGAATCTGCCTTTTGGACAGACTCTCTGGGGTAGGAGTTGTACTCTAAGGTTTCAGAACTACTACTTTAGGCAGGATTTTAGAACTAACCTATGGCTTATTTGGAGGGAAATCCTGTCCACATATAAGTATAATGATTGGCTTTATCTAGTTACAGTAACATTTCATCGTGTGTGTCGCAAATTCTCCTTTATTTTAAATGGCATGTGGTTCACAGAAGCTGCAAACCTGTAAGAGCAACTGTCTTAAAGCAGCCTTCTCTAGCTAAGTGTGGCTGCCAATCTCTCAGTGGATTTTTGAGACGCTGATTCACGGCTTAAGAGACACAACTGGGAGGAAGGTGTCTCAGCTTTTTAAAAGCATGCAGGTGGCACCTGTATAATCTAACACACAGTAGGCAATTAATAAGTATTTGCTGAAACAAATTATTTATGCCCCATGTTCTGCACAAGATTTGCCATGAAATAAACAAATAAAGAATGGGGGGGGGAACCCCAACAACTGAAAAATGAAAATAACATTCTATGAAAAAGAGTATTTGTCATGTGGTGAAAGAATCACACTTCTGGGTGGTGTAGTTTAAAAAACGGTTTGCTTCAATAACTGATCTGAAACTTAACCACAAGTCTTCACTTCTGAACCACTATCTTATTTCTATGATAGAAAAGTTTAAACAGCAGGTTTTCCTTGCTTTCTCCCCCTCTCCTTGTTTTTCACGTAAAGATGCAATTTCACCTTTCCAGTAGGAACAAGTGAACACTGTCATCCTTTAAAATCTTGGTGATTACCTATCATTATTATTATCCTGGTTACTCCAGCCCAGCTCTGAAGCCTTGACTTCTTGAGCAATGAAAAAAATCATATAAACCTGTATTCTCATTCTTCTGCAAGGCATCATTTCCTTAAATGACATTTAAGGATCAATAGCTATTTTTCTGATTCCAGTACAGAAATCAGATTGTTTTATGATTGTTTCACACTTGATACACCACCAAAATTTGAGCCTACAATTCATTTGTATTACCTATTTATCCTAAAAATTACAGAAACATATTCTTATTTCTATTTTTGTGCAGTGTTTTAAGTGTAAACTCTATACAGTGTTCTAAAAACCTATGTAACATATTCTCTACATTTTGGGCCAAACTGCCTACACTTAGATGAATCAAATGATCTGACCATAAGTCTTCTTAAATGAAGTGCTTAATAGTTTGCATCTATGTTTAAAATTATTTTATTGCCAAAAAAAAAAAAAAGCTAAAATAGTTTCTTTCTAAATGTTTATCTTTTTTTTGGAAAAAAAAATAGCTCTAGATTTAAAAAGGGAAAATGCTGACCAAAGTGACAATCTCTTTTTAAATTTTATTTGAGGGCTGGGGGAAAGAATTACGATTGAAACTAAAAGAAAAAATTACAATGATCACCATAGAAGTCACAATAATTGTCTACTCCACAAACCAAGTCTCATTTATATTTTAAAATTTAATATGCAGCCAAACAGAATTTTATGATTCAGCTTCAAAACTTCCCTTACTATCTTCCAAGCAAACTTTTGAGACTCATTATCTCCACCACAGTTACACTGCTAAGAGCCATTTAAAGCAATGCATTACACTTTGGAATCTGATGAAGAATGCCCCACAGCAAGTGAGAAAATAATTTCAACCTTTGACCCGCTCCACTAGCCTGATGGGAAATTCACTGGCACCATTAAGGGTTTTAGCTTTCCCCAAATAATAAGGAACCACTAGAGGGCAGCCTTATCTCAGATCTGAGAGTACACTGGAGGAAAACACCTCATAAATGCTTCTTATGTTCCATTAATTATTTTTGGAATATCTCTGATTTTCCTAGATATGTAACAGCCAACGTCAGTTCACCTAAAAGCATTTCTAAATAGGCCAAAAGTCCACTTTCACAAATGACAATGATATCACACAGACGGGTCAAGCGATGGCCGAAAGACACAGCCTAGCCTCTGTATCTGTAAACATTGAAAACAAAATTGGAAAATCTTTACTCTTTACCTCGTGGCAGGTTAAGTGCTGAGTCAATCATATCATACCCTAGTACTTGGGTTCCACTCTTGGCCACAAAATTTCCAGAGGTTCTAGACAAACGTAGTAAGTATGCCTGAGGAAGAGCTGACCAAGATTGCAGGAAGGCTGGCCAGGAACCAGTGCAGTCAGTAGAGAGGGACAGCAAAGATTAAGGTTAGAGCTGTATGTGTTTCATACTGGTAGTCTTCAAACAGCTGCAATCTTTCACTTGAAAGATGGATTAAATATGTTCTACACAGCCCCAAAAGAAAGGATAAGAATCAAGGGATTAAAAATATAAAGAAGAGATTTATGCTTGATATATGAATTCTCTAATTCAAGACGGAATAAGCTACAATAGTGAGTTTCCCATCATAAGAGGTGTTCAAGTATATAACCAGACAGCCATTTGGCAGGAATGCCGTGGAGACCCAAATGCCAATAAGACTTTTGAGTGCTATCTCAAGGGTCTGAGATCTATCCAAGTGACTTTTAAGGTTTCTTCTCTCCCCAAGACTCTGTGAAATAATGTTGATTTGCTTTCAGGCAAACACATCTCAAGCCAGTCCCCAGAAAAGTAAACACCCATCAAGAAATGAGCTTTTGCAGATCTATCTACTTGGAAACTTTCACTCTCGTGTGATTTTCTAAAAGACAACAGATTTCTCAAGAGTACATTCACCATCATGCCCCTTAGGTGTCATGGAAACAACCAGATCAGCACTCAAAAGCCCAAGGATTCATCAGCTTTCTACATAAAGGCATATTAAAATTAGAAGATGCAATTGTGAATGCTCCCTTTGCCTAAAGATAAGTGGAACACATACAGATAAATCACCAGCTCAATTCTATCATAATGGAGATAGGTTATACAGGTTAGCTGCACTTCATAGTAATCTGTGTTCTTTAGGAAAGTAATGCTTACATTTCACCCTCTTTTAACAAGCAGACTTAATGAAAATCATGGATGAAGAAAGCTAATGATGAGCAAATAAGAATAACCCCATTTGTACCAAATTGATTTTATTAAATAGTAATTTAAAGATATTAGGCTCAGCAAAGCATTACATAATTGAATCTATTTTTTTCTCTTATAAATGCCAGAGTTATAATTTTCAGTAACTAGAGACAAAGTTATATCCGGGACATTTTCACAGCTTCCTCCAGGGGAGGCAGCATGAAAATAGTAGAAATTAGGGCTCTAGTCCTTGCTTCACTATTTATCAGCTGGAAGAGCTTGGCTACACAGCACATACCCACTATGAGCTTCACTTTTGTCCAACAAAAACCCATGAGAGTACCAGTGACTCTCCACAGAGGATCAAATGAGATAAGAATGTTTGTAAAACATAAAGCACAAAACAAATATAGATTAACTCATCCATCTATGTATTTACGAAATGCCTAGTAAACTTCAGAGGCAATAAAATAAAAATCAAAAAATGAAATCACTGGCAAACCTAGGAAATAAGATGGACATGGCTTTTCATACTCACGGGAACAAAGGTTTTAAAATTATCACATTACCTCCTTATAGTATGATGAGGGCTAACAAACATCACTTTAAAAAGAAAACCCAGGAATAAAAGTTTTCAACTGCTTTCTTGCATTTTTGTCCATGGGCTAATATGATGCTATTATTGGCCTATTTAGATCTCTTATCTCTAGACATACTACTCTGACAATTTACGGAAAAAGCAAGCATACTAACAAATACAAAAAACTCTGACTATGAATCTCTAAGTCCATGACTCAGAGGCTGGGGTGGAAGGGAGGTATCCTCAGCGGAGGATCTAGAAGGGGAGAGAGGAAACTTCTCCGTTCCCCATAACATGGTCTTTGAGATAACGTCAAATGTCAATTCATACTTGTTTTGTTGTCATTGGTGGATCTTTCCAAATTATCTTTTTTTCTTTTTCTTAAAGCAGAGAAACACACACATGGTGTAGCTGCTGATTCTGAGAGTCTAATTATGGTTTTAATACTTACTAAATATGAAATATGTAGATTAAAGCAGCCTTGATTTCTTACTAATAAGCACTATGAATATTTAGAACGCATCAGAGAACACTTCCATGACGAAGTATTTAGATTTGTTCCATGTAATGTGTTTTATTGATGACTAAAATAATTTAAGGGAATTTTAAGAAAACTGAACTCCAACTCTACCTCTGCAGATCGATCTATCCCTCCCTCTAGTAACTTTTCCTCCTTGTAAATGGTCATTTGTAAATATTATTTTCTTAGAGGCCCCTGAGCAAATTACAAAGTGGCTGGGTGCTATTGCAGGTACTTTGCAATTATCTACTTGCTGATCTCATCCATTTCATTGTGATTCATTTGGCTGGAAGGGAAAGGTGAGAGAAAAAGGAGTGTAGTGAGAACTATTAACATATATTTACTAATTTATCTACTAGTTATAAAATAACCCCTAAGATATAAATCATATTCATTCTATCTATCCATCCATCCGTCAGTCTGTCCATCCGTCCATCTATCAAACTACTTCCATTTAGAAACTGTATTATTTTATAACTGGGCAGCATCAAAGAAACTATATGGTACTCAATGCAAATTGAGGGCAAAGTGGTCTATTCGAGTAGGGTGCTGCTTTGCATTTCACGTGATGTGATTCAAATTTATAAATTTAAGGAGCTACTCAAGAAAATGGTGCTTTAAAAATATTCTCTACTTCACAGAGGGTCTGAGCTCCCCCTCTCCTCCCATGGACAGATGGATTCAGAGATCCTCTTTGTCTTTAAAAGAACTGACCCCTCCTTGCCCGATGAACTCTGTCTGGTGGCACAGCCCTTTGGGTTTTCTCCTTTCAAGATCCAGCCATCACCCTTCTCCCAATCCTATCTACCAAAGGTCACAAAAATGGGACAAATATCCCTGCTCACGGACACCATGGACGGGGTGCTTGAAATAAGACCAGGGATAAAATTCACATTTCACTGGGTAAAAAAGAAAGGCCAAATTTTTCAAAAGTATAAAATCAAATTTATGCGAGTTGGAAATACTACCAATCACCAACACATAAAGTATTTTTCAAAGCAGGAAGGTGAGGTTTTGCATCTGCACATGAATTGTGCTGGGGGAAAGAATCTATTATGGGACAGAAATTCTCTGTAAGCCTCTCTTCACTCTAACTCCATTTACATGAGCATAGGCTGAGCACTCATGAAAAAAGGGGCATATAATCTACGGGAACTGATGAAGCCCTTGCATTTCCTTTCAGCGCTCGGCTGCCGCCTGACATTTGGGCAATGCACTTTTATGATGAGCAGAACAAGTGCTCCCCTGATCATAAATGTTATCGCTTGGCTCTCTCTGTTTGCCCAAGAAGCAATCCAAATGGTATCGGAATTTTGTTGTTAATTAAACAAAAACAAAACTGAAGGATGAGACTAGAGTTGCTTAAATGAAGATTTATTACTTCTAAGCATGAAACCACTTTAAGCCTAAACTTATTTGACAACTAACGCAGAGGAAGGATTTTCTTCTTTGGTGAGTTCAAAAGGCCTGATTTAATGATGTTTAAAAAACATAAGTAATCAGCCAACAAAGAGAATGTTTCTCTTTTATGGTCGCTTGTTCCCTCCTCCCCCATCCACATGCATACGTGTACGAAAAAGCTATATTATAAAGAGTATTTCTGTTTTGCATGAAAAATCTAATTATACAAACTCTCTTACATATGGAACCAATTTAACTATTAAAAATAAGAGGCAGTAGGGAAGTATTTAATATGATTCTGGGCCAGTTTTTTTCCCCTTAAATCTGATATGGAAACATTTACAGCATTCCTCATTTTCCCACAAACTATTTTTCTTCAGTTTAAATTTGCACCAAAGCGAGATAATCCCATTAAAACACAGGATGTTATGATATTGGAAATGAAATATTCTAATTGTCCAGATGCATTCTCTTTCTCTCTCTCTCTCTCATGCTTATAGAAAAGCTGCATTGCCAGTACTTCTGAGCTACTTTTCTCAAAGCACATTACTATGAATCTATTATCTAATGGCAGCCAGAGGTCACTCCAAGACAAATGTGTGGGCTACAGCTTTTGGGGGATGTTGGTGTTTGTGTGATTCTCATGACTCTATTAGTAAGGGATAGTACCTAACTTTGTGCTAGAGCTACAAAAGCAAAATCCTACGTACTGGGAAGCATCAACATTAGATTAAAGCATTAAAATATATTTTCCTTATTGTTTGGTGGTTACTGTTTATTGGGGGAAACAGTTTTAGATTTTCACCTTTCCCCCCAATCAACACAAATCATATTACGTAAAATGGGTAAAAGAGTGGCATTGACATCTTCCAAGTAGCAAAACCTATTTTATAACTTAAAGGGGGGTAAAAAGGTAAAAAAAGCCTTTGACTACAAAGGCTATTTGAGTCGTTTTACTCTTGCAGGATTAATAAAACGCAGGAAATAGCATAAAAGTTTTTTGAGCATAGATTTCTTTTACCAAAAAAAAAAAAAAAAAAGTCTGTAGGAAAAACAACATTTTTTTTCCTTACAGAAGGATGTTAAGTGCTTTAAGAACGTGCATCACAAGGAGGTTTTCCCCTCCATCAGTCGCTTATTCTAAAAATGATTGAATCCCGTTTTCCGAAAGCCAGGAGGGGAAGACAGAAAACGTTTGCCCGTGGGTACGTCGTAGAGAAAGATTCGGTCTCAAGCAGCTCATCCGAGCGTCCAGCACGTTTCGGCCTGTTAATGATTGATACAAGAGATGCCACCCAAGCTCTCGTGGGGAAAGGCAAAGCTCGGTGAACCGAAAGTAAACGCAGCTCGCACCCCGCAGTGGGGTCCCTCATCGCGGGCTGCAGCCAAGCCTCGGGCTCCCCAGCGGCCCTCGGAGCCCCCGGCGCCCGCGCGGACCGGCAGCGCCGCAGGTCGCTCTGGGGCTGCAAACCCGCTGCGCACGAGGGGCGCCCGGCGCGCCGCAGGCTCCGGGGGCTCGAAGCCCGCTCCGGCTCCCGCTCCGGCTCCGGCTCCCGCGGCCGCTCGCGCCCACCACCTCCGGGGGGCACCTGCGGGCGCGCGGGCCAGACGAGCTTCTCCGGGGCTGCCCGCGGGAGTCCGAGGAGCGTGGCCCGCCAGCTCCGGGCCGCACCGGCGACTTCCTGCACACCTCCCAACTTTGGCTCGCCCACGACAAACTTCCCTGACTTGCCTCGGCCTCTCTCCGCTCCCCTGGGAAGACCTCGAGTCGGCCCCCCGCCCGCCCTCCCCAGCAGCCCGAGGCGGGCGGAGGGCCGGGCGGGGGGACCCCGCGGCGCGACCCACCCGCGCGCGTGGGCCCTCGCCGCCGCCGCACTCCCACCGCCGCCGCGGCTCCTGCGGGCAGGAGGCCTCCCCGCGTCCCTCCGCGGCCCCAAGTATCCCGGCGGGGGGGCGGGGCGGGGCGGGGGGCGCTGCGGCTGCGGCTGCGGGCGGCGGCCCCGGGAGTCCCGGCGCGCTCCGAGAGCCCGAGAGCCCGAGAGCCCCAGAGCCCGGGCCCGGGCGCTTTCAGAAGTAGCCGCGGCGGGACGCGGAGCCGGACGGGGCCGGGCGCTCGGGGCCTGCGGCCGCCGCCGGGGGGCGGGGGGAGGGGGGCAGGGCGCACGGCCCGGGGCGCTGACCGGCCCCCGGGGATGACCTCGCGTCGGCGCGCGCGCACCGCCCGGCCCGGCCCGGCCGCTGCGCCTCCCCGCGTAGGCCGGAGCTGTCCGGGGCGCGCCCCCCGGCCTCCCCCAGCTCCCCGGCCGCCCCCGCCTCCCGGGAGCGCCGCGACTCCCTGCAAACTTTGCTCCGAGAGCCCCGCGGGGTGCCGGGCGGACCCGGGCGGCTGACAGCAGCCGGAGGGGGCGGGCGAGGGGTCCAGCCCGCGCGCCCTCGCCCCCTCCAGGAGGCAGGCGGGGCCCGCGGCCCGGCTCAGGTGGCGCCGCCGCCGAGGCCCCGGAGGCCCTGGCGGGGCTCCCGCGCCCAGCCCCGGGCGGTACGTGCGCTCGGGCAGGCGCGCCCACCCCTCCCCCTGCGCGCCCTCCTCCCGCCCCCGAGCAGCCAGCCCACCCGGCCCCGGCGGGGCTCCCGGCTCACCTTTCATCGCTGCGATCACAAAATACATCATTTAAGCCGCGGTGCGGAGAGCGCAGGGAGAGCCGACGGTCCGACCCCGGAGCCCCCTCTGCCGCCGCCGCGCCGCCGCCGCCCGAGCCACAGCAGCAGCTGCCGCAGCTGCCCGCCCGCCGAGAGCCATCCCGAGCCATAAGAGGCTCCATGTGACCGGCTGACATCACGGCCGCCGCTCTGTTTACACCGCGCCCCTCCGCTTCCTCCCCGGGCGGGAGGCGGGAGGCGGGAGGCGGGAGGCGGGAGGCGGGAGGCGGGAGGCGGGAGGCGGGCGCGCCCCGGCGCCGCGCCCCGCCCCGCCCCCGCGGGCAGGTGAGCAGCGGCGGCGGCCGGGCGGGCGGGCGCGCCCCAGCCCTGCGCTGCCCTGCCGCGCCCCCCGCCCGCGCCCAGGCCCGCAGCCTTCTCCTCGCCCCGCGGGGCACCTGTGGGCGCCGGGGTGCTCTACGCGCGCAGGGCCCCTGAGCGCACGCCGCGGGGCAGGGGCGCGCCAGCCCACCCCGCTCTCCCGCTGTCCCGCTCTCCCGCTTCCTTCCCCGAGCTGCCGGGGCGTCGAATACTCCAGCTCGTCGGTGGAAAAGAGGGGCCTGGCCCGGGGGTGGGGTGGGGGGACCGCGGTCACCCTCCTTTCCCAGAGCGCCCCGGCGCCCAGTTGGGGAGGTAGGGTCCCCTGCGGGGCCGTGGAGGTCGCCGTCGCCCGGACCTTCCCGGGGGGCGCGGTGTCCCCTAAGTCTATCCCCGGGGGACTCGGCCTGGGCAGGGGGACTCCGCGCACACGGATGCTGGTCCTCTCCATCACACCGGCTTCCCCTCTCCCCTTCCTTCCCGCAGGAACACTGTCACCTGGAAGGAGAGCAGAAAACTAACGCTCCGTGAATCACCTCAACGACAATCCAATCGCCAGCTGATTTGAGCCACCAAATTCCCAGGCTCTTCCGCATCCATCACTCTCTCCAGAGAACCCATCTACAGGTGGGAAAGATTCTGGTTTTCACACTCAAGAACGTCGTGGCACCTTGGGCAGGAAAACATAAATACCTCTCAAAGGCAGACTTTGTGAATTTTAAGATTGAAACTTAATTCCCTCTGGACTTCGAAGCTAAATCCCTTTTTTCCCTGGCCTATGGGAACTTAAATGTTGACAGTATTATCAGACGAATCTCTTCAGGACGAATTTCAGATGCTTCATACCCAGAGTTTGCATTATTTAAGATTTTTGCCAGGATGTCCACAACATTGACTATAATGGCACAAAAATCTCAAAAGCCCAGTTTGCATACCTGCTACTGTTCCTTCACACAGCTTCAGTTCCGCTTTCTTTTCTGATGGTCTGTATTTCCATTTACAACTTAAAATATTAGTTGTTAGCTGATGCCTTCATGCTGATTAAATAAGGAGAGTCTTAGCATTTTTTCCCCCATATAACTGAGTTGTCCTGGCCCCTGAGTTGGGCTATGATTTAAAAACGCAGGCAGACAATCAGCTCTGTAGAAAATTAGGATTCATATACTCCCCCACCTTCCCCAGCCGCCTTTTCAAGGCAAAATTTACACAGTCCTGACTTAGAAGGTAAAAAAAATTCATCCTAATTTAAATCAATCCCTAGCTTAATAAGAGTTTGATTTCAGCTAAAGCCATCCTAACAGAGTTTTTCCTTTAGATTTTTTTCAAATAAAACCACAAAAACAAGAAATTATGAAAGTGGGAAGCCAAGACCTACCCATGTTAATTCAGCTGTCCAGCCATAGCAAAATGGACAAGAGTTTCAAATGAATCAACCATACCCACTGTGATGTTTACAATTATGAAATTAAATCACACCACCTTCCCATGATGCAACTGTATCTCCCAATGAGGCAACGCCCCTCAGTTACATTGACACCATCCTTCATGTTTGATTCTTGATTTCCCTTGTCCTAAGCACTTCATGACAAGGAAGAGCAAAGCCAAGCTATCCAGTAGGTAGGTCCGAGGTCCAACTTTATTTCCTTTGTACCACTGAGGGATGGAAAGATGTCAGGGACTGCATGTTAATAGGTTATGTTCTTCATACTCATTGCAAATGAATCCAGATAACACAATCCTTGAAAAATCACAATGTTACTTTAAAACAGTATCCCGTTTGAGAAAACAATGCTTTGAAAATGACCAAATCCATTAGCTCTAGCCTGCCTGTCAGACATCTGACTCCAAGGTAAATAGTCTTACATTACTAGTAATCGGTATTTATTTCCAGACCATTTCAAATGAAATCGGTAATCGGGAATGACATGTAACGTGACATGTGTGCTCCTGCAATTACAAGTAGTAGAATCAGTCATCCTATAGATAATGTCCCCAATAGAAATGTAATCTCATAATACTTATTTGAAATATTTACACATTTATTCAACAAAGACATTTCCAGGATAATGTAATACTGACCTTAGCCCTTGGAAATGTATTTCATTCTGGTTCTACAAATAATGAGCGACCGAATTTCAGATATTAAGTCTTAACCTTCCTGTGTGGCTAGATGCTATTTGTAATACATGCCTCTATTAAATGTCTTCAGCTTTTAACCCAGGGTATAATATTGTTCTTTATATTAACACAAAGCTCTTATGAAACTTTGAAAGTAAAAATGAGGGGCTGCTTTAAAAAAAAAAAAACAAACCAAACCAAACAACCTTGAAATACAAACTTTCTATGGAATTATAAATCCTGCACCAAATAAACCAGTCAGGAATGAAAGGATCCATATCCCCCATCCAATACTACCAAATTTGAGCCATAAATGATGCACATCTCAGTGCAAACCTTTACCAACTATATATTTACATGTAGGAATAATTATTAACATGTAGGAAATGTTTATGGAGTACCTACTATAGGGGAAAACAGTGTTAAGCAATATATTCTTTCCATTAATTTTTTTTTTACCAAGTGTTCTGAAAAGAAAATAGAAAAAGAATATTGCTCACATAAGGATAATTAAACAGGATGGGAATTCTTTACCATGGGTAGAACTATGTTATACATTACTTTTTGATTCAAATGTTTCTGTTGGCTAATCTCTGAAAAGGAAGGCACCCTGCACACTTATAAACACATGGAATTGAATTCAGTGTTCTTTAGAGAAGGTAACAGCCCCACATGGGGTCCCTATATACTGGGTTTCACATTTGATCTGTCACTTAGCAAGAAAGTGGAGAGACACTTCTGATGCCAGGTTGTTCCCAAATGTCTATGAGGAAAGCTTGCTGTATTTCTACAGGATATCTAGACTGGCATGTAATCAGAAAATTGGTGCCAATCTTCCCACTTTCAGAGATTAAGGAAATGATACTTTATGAGGGTATATTCGGTTTTCCACCAAATGGGGTGGAAATGGTGGAAATATACCACCAAATGGGGTGTACCACCCTGAATCACACTACAGTGCTGCTATTGGGGAGAATGGCAAACCAATGGATTAACAGATTTATCCTGAGTGGGCAAGGAGCTCCTAGCACAAAGATGATTTTGAAGTTTGCTGCTGCTGCACATGAGAGAGCATTTTGGCTCTGTGTCTCACCCAGGCCCTGATTTTCCCTCTCTAGTGTGGCAGCTTGCTAATTCAATTAATTTCTTTCTAGCTGAACAAGAAAGGGATCAGTGAAAGGTTAATGTGGTCCTAGGCAGCTTGATTCAACTGAATTCTTAGCCACCACTGCACTGTGATCTGTAGGACTTGGGCCATTCTGACTGACATAGAGCCAGAGAAGCAGGTCTCCTATAGACCAGATAGAGTCAGACCCAGAGAGTTCTAACTAAGATTGCTTGGAAAGCCACAGAGAAGGCACAAACTTACCTATAATACTTCACAGACTTGCTTAGTTTTTCTGGAAAGAGCCAGTGCCTCATAAAGGAGCATTTATAAAATGGAATAATATTGGTGAGATCTGGAAACCAGGGGTGACAGAGAGGCCCCCCTTATTTATGAGTGGAAGGGGGAGAGGATGAACAGATTAATATAGCTTGCTTGCCACTCATAATTTTATTTTATTTTAAATTTTATTTATTTATTCATTCATGAGAGACACAGAGAGAGAGGCAGAGACACAGGCAGAGAGAAAAGCAGAGTCCATGCAGGGAGCCCGGTGTGGGATTCGATCCTGGGACTCCAGGATCATGCCCTGGGCCAAAGGCAGGCGCTAAACTGCTGAGCCACCCAGGTGT
Organism: Canis aureus; assembly: GCF_053574225.1. NCBI lineage: Eukaryota > Metazoa > Chordata > Mammalia > Carnivora > Canidae > Canis > Canis aureus. The sequence continues at coordinate 30,194,846 of NC_135642.1, forward strand.
CCCACTACTCATGATTTTAAAACAAATATAGATGTAGATGTAAATGTACATGTGTATACATATACATAGCCCATGAAATATGGTGAAATACACTGTTCTTTGGTGGCAAGAGACATCTTCAATTTTATACACTCATTCATACACACACACACACACACACACACACACACATACAGACACATTTCACATTATCAAGCACATTCACTGAATGCGTATTGTATTCCTGGTATTGTCCTAGAGAATCAAACGAGAACAACCTCACTAATCAGTTGACTTTGGCTCTGAAAACTATAGAGAAGTCAGCTCCCTGAGTCATCTGAGCAACCCTAAAGGAAGGCAGTGTCTGGTTGTCCATTGAAAAGATGTTTACACAGCACTCTGCCCCTCACAGTTGACAGACGGCTCCAAATCATTAGTGTGACTATTAGTGTAATGGGATGTTGGAGGCGAAAGATTTGGCTGGATTGAGACAATCGTGAAGGGATTCTGAGATTTCTGGAACCACATATTTCTCATATATCTATTGGGAAATTCAAGAACTGGAAGATGTTTTGTAACGATCACAATGAGGGGAAGGGTGAAGTTCACAGGCATACAGATGTGAGCAACCTCCACACAATAGGTAGGTAGCAGGTGCCTCACTACACACACACACACACACACACACCTGCCAAGGCAGCAAGGAAGGAGATGCACAACAGAGGCCAGAAGGACCTCCGCCCCTTGTGTTCCCGTGGGGTATGCTCACCCCACTTCCCGCAGATGGCACAGAACAGGCCATTCGGGAAATAATATTTTAGTCAAAGGAACATGAATGATAGAAGCAAACTCAGAACCTGGAGCTTGGGTTCACACTTAATTTGCCACCTTGGGCAAGTCATTCCACCTTCGGGTCTCTCATCTGTGAAGTGAAAGAATGGGAACAGAGCTTGAAGGACTCCTGCAACTCACATACTCCACAACTACTTGCAGGATCTCGTCTTATCCACTTCTTAGGAACAGCATCCCTTTCTCTCTGCTGCACTACATCGACTTACCTCTCCAAGGGGCCTTCACTGTGTCATCAAACTCTGGTATGGCCGAATGAGCTCTCACATCAGACAAAACTAGGTCCCGAACCAACCTTTATCCCACTCACTAGCTGAGTTATTTGAATAAACCTATGTTTCCTCTTATGTGAAATAAGGCAAATATAACCTTGAAGGGCTACTGGGAGGATCAAACACTTTAAAGAAAGGATAGAGTGACAACATCTTTGGAGGGCTTATGAGTGGAAATACCATCACTGTCCCCACCAGCCCCTACATTGTGGTACACACTGAGCCTGTGGTTGGCATAAATTTTTGACCTTAATAAAGACGTGCTGAAGTGACTATTAGAATGTACTTTTGCTAAGCTTTTTACACTTTTGAATCCATGTGTCTCTGTGTGTATTTGTATGTATTAAACCAGCATTTATTAAGTACCTAAGTATTGGGAATACAAAGATAAATACAAATTAAATTACCCCTTGGTCTAAGGGGCCTCATGGTCTCACCTTCTTATGTCTCATCTCCTGTAAAAGCAGAAGCTCCCATCCAATGAAGCATGTAAACATCTGTGTGTTATAATTTAAAGAATGTGTGCCAGGACATTGAGAGGGAAGGAAAAAGATTAAGATGTCAGACCTTCCCTCAAGGAGCTTGTCCTCTAGCAGGCAAATGAATGCCATACCTACGATGTAAAGCAGAATAAGTGTTCCAGAAATAAGGTGCTATGCAAGCCAAGAGTACGAGGGGCAACTTTGTACAGGGTTCATCTTAAATTTGATGAGAAGAAGGACTTCATGGAGGAGCTACCATTTGATCTAAACATTGAAAGACAAATAGAATCTAGTGGATAGGAAAAAGAATAAAGAACATCATAACAGGAGGGCAGAACATGGATGAAAGTACAGAGAAAGAAAATGCATTTCTTACTTTACAAAACTAGTAGTGAAGATTCCTAGCAACAGAAAGTACATAAAGACAAGGAGTAGAGAAAGCTCAAAATGTAGGTTGTTACTATTTCTTCTGCTTTTCCTCAAAGTGCCTAGCTCAGACCTTTGCAAAATATATACACTCAAAGAATGAGTTTTGAAAACATAATTGAGGGCAGAAGAAGAGAATTGTGCTTTAGAAAATAAATCTCTTTGCTGCTCACCCATTTCATAGTCTCATTGTAAGGATTAATAGTTGGTTTGATAGTCATAAAGTTAAATTACACTTAATAAAACACGTAGAGCAAAAGAGTTCCACATCACAGCACACAGAGGAAGAATAAAACTGGAAATGGGTATTACTTCATCAGAGTGAAAGCTAAGCAGGGCATTTCAGGATGAACAAGATAAATTGAATGTTATTTGATTTTGTATCTCACCCATTTAAGTTCTGAAAATTATCTGCGACAGTTCTAATATAGATGCTTTGTATACAGGCCATATTTTATTTTTTAAGAAGTATCTTAAAAATATATTTTCAAATAATGGAGAGAAGATAAGCAGTTACAGATGGTTCCCTCTATTTTTGTCATGCATGATCAAGGGCTGCAGAGTACGTGGGCTTCATTGGGAAATCCGAGTCTCGCAGCTAGGAGCGTTCCAGGAGCAAATGCTGGCATTATTTTGCTTTCGCAGAGAAAATATGTTGCTGTTCAGTCAAGCAGAGTAATCAATTATTCTGCATTATGAAATACTCATTTTATAACTATTGACATTTCAGACAGTTGTGCCACATGTCAATAGTGGTTCTGATGCTCACATTTAAGCTCCAGCTTATAGGATGGGATTCATTTGGCTGACAGCGTTTGATCAGAAAAGTCTCTGCTCTCAGGAGTACACCTATTATTTATGTCCAGTCCTGCACTGGGGAAGTATGCTTTGAACACTGAAACAAGAAGAGATTTGGGTTTGTTCTTCTGTTTTAATAAAAAATGTGAAAATTCTTCTATGTTCGATTCACATTTAAAAAAACCTCAGTGCTCTTCTCTTCCATTTTGTAAGATGGAGGTAGATTAAATTAGGCATTCAAATCAGAAGACTCTAAAATCGACATTAGATTTTGAGTATCCAGTTAAGCCTTATGTCCCCAAAGATGACTTTCCAAAATCAAAAGGGCTTTCTGATAATTATACAACTTGCTTCTTTTACCTCTCTTATTGGGTTAATGATTCCTTGGGACTTACTCTGTCACAGGCACTTATTTGATGCTCTTTTTAACACTTAATTCACCCCAAACTCCCTTTTTACAGATGAGGAAACTGGAGCATAGAGAAATTAAGTAACTTGCCAGGAACAAAAGGCTAATAAACTAAGTAACTTGCCAGGAACAAAAAGCAACCTTAAGAACAACCTTTGTAAGCCGATTCTAGGGTATGCACTCTGAACCATTATGTTATGACTCTCAAAATTTTTTAAAAAATTTTCCTTGAATTGAGCATTACTCAGTATTTTGAAAGCAGCAAGCTGACTTCTTCAGGAATCAAAAATTACCACTCTAGTAAATTTTAGGCATGTGTGCAAGAAATTCTTTAATCCCTAGCTTCTATAATTGAGCAGGGTTAGCATGTGTCATTATGAATTATTGCACAATTTAGTAAATTATTTAATTACTTACTAATGAAGAAGCATACTATACACAGTGGTAATTATCTTGTTTGAAAACAATGTTGCCATTTGTATATTTAAGAAACACTTGCTACACATTAACTCTTAAGGGGAATTCTTTCTTGTTTTGGATTAATTAAACAACTCCAAATATTGGTAATGGAATGTTCAATAGGGCTGCAAGGAAACTAAAAAGTACAAGAGCCAACACTGCACTTTTAAGAGACTTCAAACAAAAGAAAAGATCTGTTAAAAACAAAAAAAAGAGGTAATTTTGTATTTCACCTTATTTTACTTAAAAAGCATAAGATAGAGATATTTGCTGGTTTCACTTTTCTAAATCATATCATTGCTACTCTTCATGGTTTTTGCAACACATATTGTATAGCATTTCTTTCACCTATTTAATCACCTAACAAATGGCCTTGATAGTATAATAATCTTAAGCACACTTAATTTTCAATAAATTTGAATACATTTTTGTCCACATTTATTGACTATAGTCATGCATGACCCTTTTATTTATAGAAAGACATAGTACATATACGGTCTTCAGATATTTTGAGAACACATCTTAAATCTAGATAAAAGTAATTTTTAAAATGTCATAATACAAGAAAGAGTGACTTGTTTAAGTGATGGTACACATTATTTATTTATTTTTTTAATGGTACACATTATTGAGAAGCTACTGATATATATTATTCGATTTGTTGTAAAGTCTTAAGTACAATAATAGCTTCAGAAACCCCAACTTGCTCATTCTTCCAAAGGCTAGGTACATATTGTATGGTGAAGGTGACTTTTATAAGCTAGAATGTAATGGTGACTTGATTTACATCTTTGATCCTTGAAATACAATGGAGGGAATGTGGCAAAGCCATTATAAACAAGGAAGAGTGAAATAGAGAAATACCAGAATTGGAAGACACTCAAAGAGGTCAGGGGGTAGGTCTTCCTACTGCCAAGGATGTGAGCAGATAAGCCATTTATGTCTCACAGTTGCCTGCCATTAAATAATCACATATAAGCAAGACAAGTGATATTATCATGTTTTTTCTATTGTCTTATTTTCTTCTCTATTATTCTAAGGTCAAAATGCCATCTAACTGAGTAATTCAAATCATACAAAAGCTTTGCCATAGTATGAATACTACATATATTAGAACTATAGCCTAGATTGCAGGTTTCACTGTCAAACACTCAGTAAGAAACTGTTTCCTGTAACCAGTAAGAACTAGGTTAAATTTAAGCACTAAAAAACAAGAGAAAAGAAAAAAATATTAAAGATTTTATTTATTTATTCATGAGAGAGAGAGAGAGAGAGAGAGGCAGAGACACAGGCAGAGAGAGAAGCAGGCTCTTTGCAAGGAGCCCGATGCAGGACTTGATCCCGGATCCCGGGATCACGCCCTGGGCCAAAGGCAGACGCTCAACCGCTGAGCCACCCAGGCATCCCAGAAAATATTTTTTTATATGTTCATAGCATCCACTGCTCAATTCATAGTGTAACATGAATTACACGGTGTTTATTTTATAAAACAGTGTTTTATCAACTAGAACTATAGCAAAACACATGGAGTACTCTGTTTTAATGGCATTTTCTTTCTTTTTTCCTCTTCATTGAAATACAATTAACATACAGTGGTATGTTAGTTTCAGGTGTACAACATAATGATTTAAGAATTCTATATAGTACTCAGGGCTCACCATGGTAAGTGTAGTCACCATCTGCCACCAAACAAAGTTTTTACCATCTTATTGACTACATTCCTTATGCTGTACAAAATAGTATTTTCTGATATTATTGCGGCAAACTAGAAGAATTGTATTTTGATCCAAGATTCAAATCTCAGCTTTTACATCTCTTTTTAAAGTATGATTTACACAGCGTAATACACGTTCTTTTTAGCATACAGTTCTTCGAGGTTTGACAAAGGTATTAATTAAATTACCACCAACTCCATCAATATATAGAAAAGCTCCATCTCCTTTCTTCCAGGTTCCCCTGTGCTCCCCTGTAGCCAACGTATTCCCCTTCCCCAAACCCTGGCAACCACATAACTGTTTTGTATCCCTATAGTTTTGCCTCTAAATAATATCACTTAAATGGAATAATATATTATATAGCTTTTTACCTCTGGTTTCTTCTACTTGGCATGGTGCATTTCAGATACATCCCATGTTGTTGAACATATCAATAATTTGTTATTTCTATTATTCAGTAATATTTCATCCCAATTTATTCATTTCTTAACTGAAGGATAGTTAGGCTGTTTTCACTTTTTAGCATTCACAAAGTTGCTAACATTCATGTACAGATTTTTGTGTAAACATAAGTTTTTATTCCACCTGGATAAGTATCTAGGAATAGAACTGCTAGTGTGTATGGAATATAGAAGTTCAATGATAAGAAACGCCAAATGGTTTTCCAGAGTAGCTGTGCCATTTTGCATTCCTATTAGCAATGTCTGAGTTCTAGTTGTCCCGAACCCACACCAGCACTTGGTGTTGACAGATATTTATCTACATGTTGTCGGTTCTTGTTATTTGACATAGTTAGGTTTTATAAAGTCACTAGGACCACTGAAGCAGCCAATATTGAACCATTTGCCCCTAGGGGAAATATAGGGTTAGACTCCTGTGAGTCTGTGCTCATAACCTTTTTATCATCTCATCAATATATAACCTTGTTTTCTGTGTATTTGTTTAAAGATACGTTATATGAGATATACTGTTCATTTACGAACATTGAACTCACAGCCAGCATCACTGAATGACACTTATTTCACATGTATTTTCTTTGTAAGGCACATCACAGCCTTCCTGTACTTGAGAACACTAGCCAGCACTTCAGCAGTATGCTTGAGGGCCATTTTACATAGCAAGATCACTAACAAAAAGCACAAAAAATAGGAAAACGTAGCACTAAGTAAACTGTGAGAAGGACACTTATTTACAGTATGAGAGCTGAAACAAGAAGACAGAGCAGCGCCTCATCAGACCTTAGCTGGGGATGTGTCTCAGGACACTCCACCCTGTGAACAAGTCTGAAAATGGCAGCCAGTATTGATTTGGGGATTATAAACAAATTTTAGTAAGTGAGCAAATTTGCAAATACAGAATCTGCCAATAATGAGAATCAACTCTATGTATGTATGTATCTATTCATCATTTTTTGCCATCCTACAATATCAGTTTAAATGTCACTGCCTTCAGGAAGTCCTGGACAAACTGCCAGCCTCCATCAGATGAGCTTTGGGTTCCCACTGGCATTCTGTTCTTCCCTTTCTGTAAACCTGATTCTTTATACCATTTTTCTCCCTGGTAATCATTTGCTTTCTTTTACATCTTCTTTACTACAGACTCTAAGAGGCAGGGAATTCATTATCTTCTCACCTTTGTATCTCTAGTAACACTAAGGTTTAGCACAGTGCCTGGCATATATTAGAAGATGGATAAAGATTTGTTGAATAAATAAATACTTCTTTTGAAACCAGTATGTGTGGTGGAAAGAGAACTGGAATTGGAGTTGGAAAATCTTATTTCTTATCCTGGTTCTAATACCTGGTGGCTATGTGACTGGTAACAAGTTACTTAGAGTTCTTGAGCCTCGGTTTCCTTTCTGTAAATTTAGAAAAACAATACCTATTGGTTACCCCAAAGATATAGATGCAATGAAACGCCGGGACACCTGCACCCCGATGTTTATAGCAGCAATGTCCACAATAGCCAAACTGTGGAAGGAGCCTCGGAGTCCATCGAAAGATGAATGGATAAAGAAGATGTGGTCTATGTATACAATGGAATATTCCTCAGCCATTAGAAATGACAAATACCCACCATTTGCTTCGAGGTGGATGGACCTGGAGGGTATGATGCTGAGTGAAATAAGTGAATCGGAGAAGGACAAACATTATATGGTCTCATTCATTTGGGGAATATAAAAAATAGTGAAAGGGAATAAAGGGGAAAGAAGAAAAAATGAGTGGGAAATATCAGAAAAAATGAGTGGGAAATATCAGAACATGAAAGACTCCTAACTCTGGGAAACGAACTAGGGGTGGTGGAGGGGGAGGTGGGAGCGGGGTGGGGGTGACTGGGTGACGGGCACTGAGGTGGGCACTTGACGGAATGAGCACTGGGTGTTGTTCTATATGTTGGCAAATTGAACACCAATAAAAAATAAATTTATAAAGAAAAAACAATACCTATTGGGGCACCTTGGGTGGCTCAGTCGGTGAAGCATCTGACTTCAACTCAGGTCATCGTTTCAGGGTCCTGGAACTGAGCCTGGCGTTTGGCTCCCTGTTCAGTGGTGAGTCTGCTTCTCCCTCTCCCTCTGCCCCTCCACCTGCTTGTGTTCTCTCTCTCTCTCTCTCTCAAATAAATAAATAAAATCTTAAAAAAAAATCTATCTACCTTTCAAGATTTTTAAAGACCTTAAAGTTGGACAGGAAACATTAAAACCATTAGTATCTGGCACATTGGCAATGTCCGATAGTCACTGGATTGGAATGGTTTATGAGACAAACTAGGTGTTGATGAGCAACACAAAATATACCGATGAACAGTGTGAACAGTGAGTTTATTCAGCCATCTGGATAGTACCAACTCTTCATGGATTTAGTCGTATGTACTTAGGAAACCCAAATAGTTTGGAGAATTATTCACTTTAGAAGCAGATGTTTTCTCACTCTATCAATCTAACTCCACTCTTCAGGATCAAAGGTTATGTACAGCACATATTCTATGAAATGTCTTCACAAGAACTGATGATTTATCTGTTCCACTTCAAAACTATTTTCTGGATATTTGAAAGTGATTTTTCAATAACAAAATTAGAGTTTGTGTTCTCTGAAAACAAGATTTTCTCTTTCAAATATTCCTGATAAAACAAAAAATTAAATGCAATTAATAAATGCATGATGATTCCACCTGAAATATTTTCTTAAAAAGATCTATTATGTCCCTTAAGGTTTTCAGGGAATAAAAATCAATAATGTCTTTTTTTAATATTTTATTTTTAGATAATCTTTACACCCAACGTGGGGTTCAACCTCACAACCCCAAGATCTAGAGTCATGTGCTAAGCCAGCCAGGCACCCCTCAAATCAATAATTTCTATAAAATTATCACAATCCTCCTGCGTGCAACTAAGGGTAATGATACAATACAAATGGTAAAATGCAGTGGAAAATAAGCTGTATAAATAATGCAGTGGTTACATCACCGAAAATGTATACATATGATTGCCTTACAAAATTATGATGATCAGATATGATTAAGTGACACTATATAAGATTATTGGTCTTCAGTACATGCAAAACATGGTGATTCACTGACAAAGGAAGCTAATGGTAGGGAGGGAGAGATGTCACATCTGTGCATTTGATTACACAGCAGAACAGGTAGGTAAAATCAAGAATCATTATTTTATGTGAAACCTTCTTGTTTCCTAACTCACGTTTATATTAATTTTTCTTGAGACAACATTTTTTAAACACATGGATTCTTATAGGGAACCTAACAACACGTCTAAATTAAACCTAGGGTTTAAAACACCATTTGCCGACAGGCATCCTGCAAGTGTTTTCCACAGAGGCACATCACTTCCGATTATTTCCAGGCTATTTTAAATGATCTTGGACAGGGCTACTGAATGACTTGTCAGGGAACAGGAAAACATTATGACACCACTTCTCCAGATTTCTTCCCACAACATGAAATATTTGGGATCGTTCTAATGGAATCAAAGCTAGTTCAAGAACAAGTTAAGCTTCACTTTAAAGCTTTCAGTTTTAGCTGGGGGAATGCTTCTAACATATGGCAGCTGGGCTCTGACTCATAGCAACCTTCAAATTCTGGCCAAAATGTCTGTTTCCTGAGATTGTGTCTGATAAGCCTGTGCATTCCTGGTGGGGCTCAGCAGGCATTCAATAAATGCTATTGTTGGAATGAATGAATGAATTAAAGGGATTCTAATTATGAGTTACAAATTCCTCCATCAACAAAATAATCCCATAGGAAAGCTGCGATGTACTTGGAATTCATATCTATGAAGAATTCAATTTTCGGCTCCTTTACAATTTTTTTTTTATCATCTATGCTCAACTTGGTCTTTCTTGGTTTTTTTTTTAAACCAAAGTGTGAAAAGCACATAAGCATTTTCTAGAACATGAGAGACAAGTATAGTTCTTAGAAAGTTTCATTTGTATGTAGCTTGTGCATGATAATTATTTTTAAATCTCAGTTAATCATCAGATATTTTCTGGGAACAGACTGTGGGTGAGGCACCATGTGAGATATTTGAAAAAGGAAGTTAAAAAATCTTACCCTTGCTTACACACCAAAAAATAATCGTTAGGATTAGTAGAAGGTATGCAGGTTCCAGTATATCCACAAGGCAAATGGTTATCTAAGTAATACTAAATTAGAACTATTGAAGAAGTATAAATAATTGCTATACCACTTTTCATAATTAGAGACCTCTCATTCAAAAGCATTATGACATGGAACATGGAAGAAAACAGAAAGAAAGATCTGCAAAGATACCACTAAAATTTTAAAAACTAAAAGTTCGTATCTGTTCTTAAAAAGTCTCTCGGGTGTTCATTCAGAGACTATTTACTCTTACGTAAGACTCAATTTTGCAAACCTTTATATCTGATTTTCCAGTATATAAAATATATTTTAAAAAGCACAGCAGAAAGGAGTTCAGAGTTTTGCTCATAGGTGCAAGAAGAAACAATAAATACTAAAAGAAGAGATAAAGAATGATAAAAAGTATGGCAGCACGGGGCCATTTTAGCATAGGGGCAAACAACCTGCCACACCTGCAGAGAGACTCTGAGGACATCCTGTATTACAGCATACTATACACACCATAATAATTAATGTTTATAATGATTTTGAAACATTAAGAATGGATTAACCCTGAAATAAGTAGACAGGGACTTACATAATATATTTCAAAAGGCCTCCCTCACCCCCAAATACAGTGAAGTAGCTTAGGCACTTATAGAGACATACTGCAGAAAATTAATTTATATGGGATATCTTATTTTCTAATAATGTCTGTGAGTGCAGTATTGCTATGTATAATTCAAATAATAACTCTAATTACTTAAAACCTTACAATTAGGGTCTTAGTTATTTCAGTAAGCAATACTCTGAGGACCTGTGGAAAAATAAAGAGGTTTTCATAGTAGGAATAACTGTTTTATACAGTGGAATTTCATTCAATTCTAATATTAGCCAAATACCAATAAAATAAAAACTGTTCAAATACCCTCTCCTTTTAAAGCTACGATGTTTTTGTAAATGTTTACTTGAATTTTGAGTGTTCGGGGCTGAGGTTTAAATATGTATCATTATATTAAGATACTTGCTATTTATATAGAAGCCATCACTATTTATACAATAATGTTTAACCTGCTGGAATTCTGGAGAAGCAAAGGTTAGCAGTTAAAGTAAGTTCAATATGGAAAAAAAAAGAAAGAAAAACCTGAGCACAACTTAGCATTGTTGCATTCAGTGCAGGTGAAGTGGTAGGTTTTTCAAAGTACGCTTTATACATGCACACACATGATACCAACACCTTTTTCATGGCTGCAACAATTCTTTTTCAAAACTGCTAGCCTGTTTCCAGGGCAGCTGCAAAACATCCGTGAACACTAGTTAATTTATTGGAGTCATGGAAACTGCTGCCTCTACACCTACCAGGCTAGATCCACATTGTGCAGACTCTACGATGCAGGAACCGAAGGTCCTGAGATGAATTCTCTTCGCTCCAGGCTAGACGGAGCAAGGGGAAGCCACCGCTGTGACTGTTCTGGGCCATACCTGCGGATTATCATCACTTTCACTCCACATATTGTCCCAACTCCAGAGTAACGCTTTTTGTATTAAAATTACCATGATTTTGCTATTACATTTATCATCATCATTAGCAGTAGAATGTGGCTGTTAATGAAAACGGAGTTTAAAGGCTACCATTTGACACTTGACAAATGTCCAGGAAGAAGAATAAGCAGGCAGGGCTCGTTAACCCCACTCACAAGTGGGGTAAATAAAGCTTGGAGAGATTTCTCAGCTCAGCTTGGGTCATGCTGCTAACTGTAGAGCTGGGACTTCAACCAGGGTTTCTGATTCCCTAATCTAGTGTGTGATAAACGTTAGCACATGCTCAATATTGAAAACTGATTTCCAGTTAAGAATTTATATACTGAGGGACTCAGATTAGCAAGTTTAAGGAAAGTTTTCCATAAAAGGATATTTGAAAGTGAAACAGGAAGCTTATACTTTTTCAGAAGATTTTTGTGACTAATTCTATCTTTTTTTTCCTGCTCATACATTTTTATATTATCTGTTCATTCCTACCACAGAGTTCTTCAATAGTATGCCACCAATAAATCACCAGTTAATTGTTTATTAATGAGACAGTCTACAGAAAACAAACTCCTAGGATGCAGAGCATAAACCAAAATGGGTCATAGGACAGTTGTCTCAAAATCTCTAGTCCTTTAGTGTGATAGTAATACACAGAGTGCTTGTAAGAGCCTGGTACCCGTCATGACACCATCCTCAGAAGTAAGGAATATATTTTGAACAGCTCTCTCTCTTTTTTAAGGTTGTCTTTTTCATTAACTTATTTATTTTTCATTTAACTTATTTAAACTTTCCTTGTACCTTCCAATATGTTATCCATTCAAAAGGGTGGAGGGTGGGTGGGAATGGCAGTCCACGCAGGCAGTATCACATGTATTTTCCAATAGCATAAGGTAGTGATTCCTACGATTAATTCTAACACTGACTGTCTTCCACGTTTAAGGAATGATCATTTGGCATCTTTACCCCACAGAACTTTGCTCTTACTACCCTTTGCTTGGTATGAAATACTGAACGAGCTTAAAAAGGAATCATAATAGGTTATATTACCTTTAAAAATTATATTATTTGGTACTAGGGCTTTTGAAATAAAACATGAAATATTTAATTGGGCAAAATAGCATGCAATATTTCCGGCAAGGAATTTAGATAGAACAAAAATGCGGTAGCCATGGGAGTAAACAACTTACATAAAGTCTCAGGTAGAGACACGGAAAGACCCAGGATAAAGTCCTCAAGGTCTCGCTTCTATTCAGTGTTCTGACTTTTCGGCCACACTCGAGGAGATGACAATAGGTATCTATCTGTGGCAAGTCCCTGACATGGAAATGAGGTGGCCTAACTTTCATCATCTGCAATGATCAGAAACGAAGCCGTTTATATAGATATAAATACCTGCCATAACAGACACCACCGCATCTCAACTAAAAACGGGAAGACGCAGACGAGGTTGATGAAAACGAAATCGTGATACACTAATCCTTATCCCATCACCAAAGTGTTGCCCAAAGAGGGGCCTCCACGGCTTCAGGATAAAAGGCACAAATCATGGACTACCCACTGGGGCTGCCAGGCCAGAGAAGTGAGGGAACGGCCCTTTCTTCAGAGGGCTGAATGGCTGGACTCTCTCGAATGAATAGATAACACCATCGAAGAACAGACAGTCGACATGAAAGTGGAAGCCAACGAAAACAGAAGAACGGAGGAAAACCATCAAAGGAGTGAAAAATAACAAAAGTCCGGGGACTGATTTGATCAGCACCCACATGCTAAACCTGCAGCACGGGAGAGCTGTTTGAAGCCGCTAAAGGGATTTAACACAATCTGGAATGAACAGAATTTGCCATCAAATAGAATAGAAGGGCCACCAAGAGACCTTAAGGAAGGACAACCTAATGGAATGTGAACCCTGCAAAGAGAGCTCACTTGGCAACGTCCTTTTGAACATCTCAATCATTCTAAAGTGCTGTTTAAAACACACGCGCACGCACACACACACGCATACACACACACATGGTCTGGAGTCTGTGGGGAATTTTGATGGGAGCTGCTCATCAAAACTCTTAAATAATGCAAGGCAATGGCAATCCATCCGATCTTCCACTCTGAGGACCCGAAGCAAAGAACAGACGCAGGTTTTATCAAAGCAGCTTCTAATCTTTCTAGCACATCTGCAATGTCCATCTCACCAGGGGCGACCTTCCGAGTGAACTTTGGGAGAGATGTGCTCTTTGGTTTTGTCTGGGTTGCAGTTTAATTCAGCAGGAAGCGGGCCGTGGCTGGGAACCACAGCACAAAGAAAACCGCGGTAAGGAGGTAAAAAATGCGGGACTGATCGACAATAAGTGAGATGAAATAAACGACTGGTAGTTTTTTTTTATGAGACCAGCAGAATAAAAAAACATATGATGGGTTATCACTTTTAAGGCTTATTTCCCATTGCTGCTACTAAGTAGGTAATGATAGAAACAGCACAATTGAGCCATAGCACCCAGATCAGAGAGAAAGACTGAGTGAAGGAGAAAATTAAAGGATCAGAGAGGCTCCTTAAGAACCTATCCAATCCAGGGCAATCACCTGAATAAAACTTTCAATTTCACCCAAGTATGATGCCGGTAAATTGCATTGTGGAGATAAAATATACAGTCTTTTAAAAATTATTGTTTTCATACAGGTGATTGTCCATAACATGTCTGCATTTAGAGTGTTTGGGTTCATGTAAGGTATAAAATCATCAGATGACCAAAAGTTGGTGCCTGTATTTGTAGTAAAGCTAAGAAGTCATATCATGTAAAGTTTATGTGCCAGTGGTCTTTCCTGTGCTAACCTAATTTAGGACAAAGCAGAGGGAGGAGGTATTCCTTAGTTCCTATACAGCAATGGGAGTTTGCATAGGAAGGAAAAGAGAATTTCTCTTCCCACTTGATTATCTTCCCTCTGTTGGGCTGGATATTATTATTACATAGGCAGTGGGGAACAGAAAATTCTTCACTCTTGAATACATTCAATCTCTCAGATCTCAAAAGATCTCCACGAGTCTCCAGAATGGAAGTGGCTGGAATCTTGTTCTTGATTTCCTTCTGTCTCTCACCCTTGGTGTTCATTCCGTACCCTACCAGGCGTCCAGCACAGAGTCAGTGTGAGAACAGGACATGGAGGGGGGAGGGTGAGGAGAGGGATTTAGTCCGCCTTGGCTTTAACCCTTCTCAAAGTCTTCAGGGTCTGTACATGCCTGGATTCCTATCAATGTGAAAATAAGTAGGTTTGTTTCATTATCCTATCCCCACATTTTACTTTCTTTGTCCTGGTAGAAAACAAAATCACCATCCACGTCCATCTCAAACAATCTTAAGTTTGGCAAAAATTGAGAAGGATGGAGTCCTCTTTGCATGAAGGGTCTGGAGGACTCTGAGCACCTAGTAGGTGCTCAATAAATACCGGCCAATCGGGCAGGGCTCGTTTCCTCTGACAGCTGGCCAGAGGCGCAAACTGCTTTGGGAAGCCTGATGAAGAGACCCGCCTTTCTGGCAGAGCCATCTCACTCTTTCATCACTGCACTCAAAGATATTACTGATGTTGGTCCTCTGGTTTTGCTGCTTTTTTCCTCTGACTGGACTAACTGAGTCTACTCTGCTCACTAGCTGCCACTTCAGAATCCTGTCACGCAGCGGAAGGCCAAAGGACATTTTCCCCTAAGTCCTTTTAACTTCCTGGCATTCCGTGTTTCAACCCCACATTAAAGGTGCTAATGTTTCATCCTAGTCCTACCAGCCAATGGGTGGCCTCAAGTCAGACTAGGCAGGGCTTCTATCGGCTCTTTCCCTGTTGGGCACGGGGAGAAGGAACCCAGAAAAATGTTTCCTCAAGCTCATTTTGCAATTTCCCTTTGGATACTATCACTAAAGTTATGAGATCATTTATTAAGAAACAGACACATTCTAAACTAACATACAACAGATGTCAACCCAGGGCCACTGTTGGCCAGCAACACCTATTTCTTGCAAGTTCTCAAAAATATTTTTTTTTTCTTTTTGCTGGCCTTCCCCCCACCCCCTGCTCTCACCCCACGCCCAATCATCTTATAATCCATTCAAGCTGGTATATGGATTCTGTCTCTCTTCCAAGACGAGACCTGACAACTTGAAAAACAAAAATGAACCTCCCCTAATTTTGGCAGGTTTCTCCAAGCCTCAACTAACCCCAGGCAGAGACTGGTGGACGTGCGCCCAGTGGGAGCCTTAGGTTAGAGCCATAATTTTTACCTGCTTTAGCGAACACTCTCCTGATATGTTCTTGAATTCTCATCCTTGGTATATTGCAGGCCCAGGCATTAGCAAACCCAGCAGACTGGTATTCTCTGCAGTTTGGCAGAGCAAGTCATCTGTCCTGAGAAGCTGAGATGTGAGATGCTTCTGCTCCCACAAGGATCTCTCTCTGTCTCTCTGATTTACCCTGTTCCCGATGGTAAAGTATTTTCTGCAAACATGAAATTAGTTATATTTTAAGGGCTTTGGAATGACTAATTTCGACTAAGTTAAACAGGGCAATGTAGTGACTCCCAAGTGACTCGATCTGTGATTCTTGGGAAGAGTTTAATGGACATTTTATTTTCGTTCAGGGTGACCTCACCAATCTTTGTGCAAAATGCCCTTTCTTTGTTGTTTCTTTTATTTTTTTTCCCTTAAAACAAAGTAACCACAATTTTCTAGACATTTCCTAGGGAAGAAAACTCTAATTGCATTTTACTTATCTTTAAGGCCACCGTTCAGGAATTAAAAAAAAAAAAAAAAGAAAAAACAACCAAAATAAACCCTTCTATTTTAAAATTAAAAGTGTAGGTGAAGGTGATTATATCTTTCCAAAGTCAGTAAAACAAATGTGTTGCATAAGTCATTTCAATTCAATTAAGAGAAACAGGTCAGATGCTAAAATATTAGTAAAATCAATTATGAGTAATAGGTCTCCTGTTAACATGTATCACTACAACCGTCTCTCTCATAATTTTTGAATAAATTTACATTTGTTTCATATTCTCTGTGTGCCTGTAATGTACATGTGTGTCCCTGACCAGAGAACCTTCTCCATTCCCTTTTCTTTATTACATTTGCTCTGGTATGCCTTGGACTAGCCCTAATTTAGAGAAGGTTTCTCCAAGAGGAGAGAAAGTCAGCTGGTAAGTTGGAAGGAGCTAGGGAGCCAGGCGGATCTAACTTTGAACCTTGTTTGGTCACTTGTCAGCTGGGCAAGGAGCTTCATCCCTCTGAGCCTTGGTTTCCTTATCTGCACATGAGGGTCACGGTACTTTCCCCATGGGGTTGTTGTGTGATTTAAGTACAACAACCCCTGCAGCAGTCCCGCCAGAGTGCCAGGCACATGGTGTTCAATCATCGTCTCCTTCTGGTCTCCTTTCCAAGTCCACAAGTTATTAATATCTAAGAGAGCAAATAATCATAACATTTCAAATTTGATATCTAGGTCTTGTGTTAGGATTAGGGTCACCAAAGTCCCCTGAAAAAGGAGCATCACCCTTGATCTTTACTGTTAATTAAAGGGGGGACCCTCAGATTCTCATGTAGATAACTCATGAGAAGGCAGATCTAGGGGACAATAAATTTGCTGCTGGGCCTTCAGTAAGCCTGTCCTTCAGACCGAACAGGTGACATCTGATGTGGGGAAAAAAAGAATACCACACTGAGTCCATACTATAATTACAAGAACATAGAGGTGACATGCATATGATAAGAGATGAGAACGGAACACTGGAACATCTTTTTGGTAGATTAGTGAGAAAAATGGGCATATGGTTCTCCTCTTCTGTAATATCCTTTCTCATTCTTTTTTTTTTTTTTCCTTTCTCATTCTTAAGATGAGGTTAGACATGTAGGTGGAAAACAGAATCTTATGGGGGTTCATCCATTTAGTTGACAGGCTATCTAGTCAAGAGGTAAATATCTAAGGAATGGAACTCAAAAACGATTTGACTTTAATGGAATACTTCTCTCCCAACCGCACAGAAGGAACACAAATGTTGATCACGTTGAGGAAGAGGAAGGAAGGACCATTTTGGAGGATGGCCATCAGCTGAGGGGAGCAGACTTGGAGGGAGCCAGCTCCATACAGGAGCTTGAAGAGGTAGAGATGGGAGAAAAAATAGAAATGCAAAAGTTGCAGGGGCGAGGCAAGTAATGTAGGGTGGGTGGGCAGTAAGGGGTTGATTCTTTTGCTCTGTGTGTGCATTGGTATGTGTTGGTATGTGTTTATTTTTGAAGTCAAGAGGCATCCATAAGGTGCACCAATGAGCTCAAAATTTCTTAAGAAAGTCCCAAGAAAGTATTCGAGAGTTTAGAGGATAGCTCACTGACACTCTAACTTATAAAGATGTCGCCTCTGCCTTCGGTTCTGTGAGCCTTGAGGGGAAGGGGGCAGCAGGGCCGAGTAGGAAGAGCAGGGACCCTGGGGTGTGACAGCATGAAGTTCAAGCCCACCTCTGTGGCTCACCAGCTATGCAGGTTGAGCAGGTTGCTGAAAATCTAAAACTTGGTTTCTTCAATTAACACTCACGGTTACACCTCCTAGTCATGGTATCATGAGGTTTAAATGAGATTATACACACATACACACATAACTACATGCATATAAAATGACTGCAACGTAGTAAGCTCTCAAATAATATATCTCTTCTTGCTCAAGGAGCAGAAGAGATAAGAACTCCCATCTCAACACAATAAGAAAATTAACAAAGTCCAGGATGTGGCTCCATCTAGATTTATGTGCCCAGGGAGGGATCAGAACATCCTTCTCCGGGAGCCATGGGTTTAACAGCTGCCGGTGAAAACAGACAGCACTACCCTACAGGCCCCCACTCTGCTTCCCAGAATGTGGTGGTGGATTAGCTGCCATTACCCGCAGTCAGAAATCCTCATGCTCTCTCATGTTTCTTCATCTCAGGGCTGGAGCACTTGGCTGAGCTGATGGCTTGATACCTGTATTTTGAATCCTATAATACCCCATGCTTGGGGTCAGGGGATACAGATAAAGGGGCACAGGGCAGCTTCTGTTCTCTACTGAGCCCTTGGAGAGACTGTTTCTAAGTCCCGAAGATGTGCCTGTCTCATCTGGGAAGCTGGTAACAGAAAAGAATAACACCCCAGCCAGTATCTCTCTAACCAGCAACACGTATATCATGAAAAAGGGTGGGAAGATTCACCCCCAAAGTCTCATGAGATGGGGCTCCAAGCACTTACCAGGCGCAGGCAGGTAACTCTGTACCTGGGGCTCCAGCAGCCGGGAGGAGAAGGCTAATCATGGGACTTGAGTTTACCCAGCAAAACCCATGACAGACAATGCCTGGTAGGCAGAGGAACAATGTGAGACCCTGGTAGCCAGGGTTTGGGGAAACTGCCCTCCTCTAATACAGCTAGTTCATAAGGAAACTGTTTGTGTTTTCTGTTTGCCAGAAAAACCTTTGTGCATTGCTGGAACCTGTTTGTCCTGAACTCCTAACAATAAACACATGGCAACCAGTTCTCCAGATGACAAGTCCTTTTGTTAATGAGCAAGGAATGACTGACGAGGCCTGGCTGCTATGAGAACCCTTAGCTGCCTGGAGTCCCGTGGACCAAGGTTGAAGGGGGCTGCTTTGGAAAGAAGTCTTGTTTCCTCACTCCATGCTGCTCCTTCACATCCGGCAACCCATGAGCATTGTTATGGATAGATCTCATTTGGGTGAGCTGCATTCATTTATTTTTTAATTTTAATTTTTTAAAAGATATTTTATTTAAATTCAATTTGCCAACATACAGTATAGCATCCAGTGCTCATCTTATCATGTGCCCTCCTTAATGTCCGTCACCCAGTTACCCCATCCTCCCACCTACCTTCCCTTCTGCAACCCTTTGTTTCTGTCCCTTGAGTTAGGAGTCTCTTATGGTTTGTCTTCCTCTCTAATTTTCCCCCACTTGGTTTCCCTCTTTCACTATTTCTTATATTCCACATTCATTTCATCCAAAAAGTGCCAATGCTATGCGGGAAAGCAAATGCATCTCCAGAAGACTCCTGATTCTCAATATAAAGAGTTTTAGAAACACACAACTTGGTAGGTACAAATCCACTCACATACATATGACACTTTACATCCTGTTTAATGTATGTATGCATACATACAGACACACACATGTATTTGTGGTTTGGGTATTCACAAGGGCAAGGTAAACTTGAGAACATGTGAACCGATAGTGTTAAAAAATTAAAAGTAGAAGTGTTGATCAAACCCCATAAGGGTGTGTGTTTCTCCAGGCTGGTATGATGACGTGTCTCCGGCGTGTATGAGACTAGTGCCAGCACATGCACCCGCTCTCTCTCCTCTCACCTCGTTGTCTATTAAAATCTGTCTCCCACACTTGCTGGGCACCCTCCCAGTTGCACGAGGACTGTCACTGGTTGGCAAGGATTGAGAAATTTTGACTTCTGTTTGTTGTTTTGCTGGTATCTGTTGTTAACTAAAAGTTAGACTATCCCTTGTAGTCCTTAGAAAGGTTCAGAAAGAAATCAAGAGTTTGGAAGAGCACCAAAGGCGTGTTTAGGGGAAGTCTCAAGGAATTCCAGTGGTCACAGAGTTTAAGAGATTCTAATCTTGGAACCAAAACAGACCCCAAATATGTCAGAACCTCGTTCCAGGAAAAGAGTTTGGAGAAGGAAGCTTCTCAGGTAAAAATAAACTGATTTTCCTTGAATAATCTCGCACTTTGCACAAATAAGAATGACCACACCTCCGTTCCATGGTTGGGGCAAATCCAGGTTTGGCACGATTAGCTCAAAGGTTTGCTGAGTCAGTGACAAGGCTGTAGGAAAGCCCCTTGCTCCCAGCCCAGTGTCACACATAACTCTGAAGCAGATCTCCAAGAAAATAACTTGAAGAAGATTGGATGGAAAAGGTCTCCCCGTGTGAGATGGGCTTCATATAAAAAGACGCTGCATTTTGAGGAAGACTTCCACAGTATCAAAGTGTTTCAAAACAACATCAAAAACAACCCCCCCCGGCAGCCCCATGATTTTTCCTTTCTATCTGAGAGGAAGTTATCAAAGGCAAGGTTGATAGATATTCTCTGCTGGTGAACCCAATGGGTTCAGTCTTTTTCGGGCTCAGTGTTATGGTCTCAGAGCCCACCACAGTGCTTGGCACACCACAGTTGGCCTTTTTATTTTTCAGATTACTTGAATAAATAAAGAAGTCATGCAGGGTGGAGGACCTAGTTGGTCCTCTGTCAGCGCTTGTCCACTAATTGAAACAAAAAGGTGATACCCGTGCCAGTGAAATTTGGGGCCTCTATTTTTACCTCAAAAATACAGGAGCAAAAGGTGAACTCTGTACTGAGTCTTGAAAGGCAGCAAGATTTGAGATAACGACTCAGCAAGAGGCAGAAAAGTGAGTGAGAATCTGGCTCAGTGGACACCCTGTCCACAGGCTCCCTCAGAGGGATTATAGGCAGAGCTGTCACGGGCCAATTTCAATGCCTGTGAGTTTCATAATGCAGCGGATGATGAGCCATATTAATCACGAAGAAAGAATAAAGCAAAAACATATATACAGATAGAAAAGCCTCTAACAGTGAGCTTCGTTAAGTCCAGTCTTTATTAGGTCTGCAAAACTGGGGATGGGGCAGATTTGCCCCAGAGAGGGCAGAAAGCCTGGCTGCCTCTGGTCCTTGACAACAGGTGCTAAGCCTGAGCTGGAGCAGGGTTGTTTCAGGCATAGGGTCCTACTGTGTTAGAGACTGGGGTGGCCCTGTGCGCATGGAGGTGGGGGGAAGCGAGGAAGCTGAGACTGAGATGCTTAAAAAGGGTGTTGTGCTCTCGAGAGTGATAATGGGAAGTCAAACTCTGGACTCTGGTTCTCAAAACTATTAAGTCACAGAGAAGTGACTGGAGCTTATAGCTGAGGGCAATTTTGAATGGATTTTGAATGAATAATCATTCAATGACACGACCCTTATAGACCACAGATAAGCTGTTCAACAGTCTTCTATTACTACGTATTTTTCTTTTCTTGGCCATTAACACTTAGCTTGGCTGGTTTTCTCCTCTTGTGTTCCCGAGGTGTTGGCAGAACTAACTAGGGACTCTAAGAATCTGATGGCAGCACCATGATCAGAAACAGTAATGGAACAATGCTTGAGTAGCAGGACTTAATCCTCTCTCAACTTTGACCAAGTGTGGAGTACACACTGACACAGAGCCCTTACACACACACACACACACACACACACACACATCTTGAAACCTATTCTTTTGTGTGCATTCCAGGTACCTGGCATACAGCAGTGCCCAATAAATATGTCAAATGTTGAATGACTGGATTAAAATATTAAGAAGCAGGATACCTACTCCATGCTACATTTGCTCCTATCAAACCTCAACTCACCATAAAATTATGTGGACACAACTTTTTTCCATGTATTTATTCTCCCTAATGGAACTTTGTGAGAATCAGGATGCATAGATAGTATGTTCTTTCTTTATACTTTGGTGACAAAGGTAAAAATAATTTATTTTCTCATTTCAAGATAGCAGAAAGTCATCTTTCCTGTGAGGTGTTGTTTTTTTTTTTAAGTAAACTCTGTGTCCAATATGAGGTTTGAAGTCATGACCCCAAGATCAAGAGTCACATGCTCTACCACAAGTCAGGCAGGGTACCTATCTTCTGAGTCTTATCTTTTAAAGGCAGTCTCTTCCTCAACCTCCCCTTCCCCCAATTACTCTTCAAATGTTGCTTCCCCAAACAGACAATTTCTTTGGCATTTTTCTTGTGTTACCATTTCCCAAATCTTGCTAATCTTCTGGATTTGAAGCTCATGCAATTTTTTTTCATGTGATTTTTTTAAATATACATTTGTCCCAACACCTCCTGCTGACACATGCCCAAAGGTGCTCAGCTTAAAAAGGGAGTGGTCTTCAAAAACATAAACTAGGTGTTCCCTGATCAAATGAAAACTTGACAGGTATTCTCACAGGGAATACTGGAACCTTTCTCTCACCAGCTGTACAAAGGTTAAAACTTGTTCTTGGCAAACGAGTTTACACTGAGGTATCCTACATGGACTGTCCCTTCCTGTGGTTCACTAAATTCTAATTGCAATTATGTTGGACATAAGCTGCTTACTGTAATGTTTTATAATGAAAAGTGCACTCTCCAGAATTCAATACCCAGTAATGGCTTCTTTGATTTAAAGCATGATTATGGTAATAAAACCACTACACAAATGGACACATCTTCTTCAGTAACTCATCTTTCTTTGGAGACAAAGGCAAGTTCTGATTCCTCCGACTGTTGAGGATCAAGTTTAGTTTTAGACACTGTCAGCAGCTATTCCAGTTTGATTTGATCCTCTGTGTTATAAAATATCTTGGGGCTACAAATATGGCCACCCATCTTCACAGATGATGTATTATGATGATTCCTTTTGGGTACATTCATCATCAGTGGGGTTGTGGGATGTTTGGTTTTGCTTTGTTTGCTTAAATATGTGAATTTTATTGCAGAAGAATATTATAACCCATAAGGGAACCCTGAAACTTACTCATAACCCTTGAACCTTAAACACACTGCTTTCCTTCTTCATCACTCTCACAGCCTCGACATCTGTAGCATGCAAGCTGTCTGGCCCCCATGCTTCTTTGTATCATTACTTCAACATAATGAATCATGACGGATTGTAGCACAAGCACCAGCCATTCTGACCACTTCACTGGGGCTCAGGAACTGGCAGGACAAACCCAACTGCCCAAGATTTTAGGGCTCTATGATTTCTAAGGTGTAGAACCACAGACATTGCTTGAGGCGCTTTCTGAAGAAGATGCATAGCTTCGCCTGCATTTCTGGGCCTAGGCACAGGAAGCCATTGTCCACATGAGGCTGATCCTGATCCTCTCTGTTTCATTTATCCAAAGCGGCTTCTATTTCACAGAGTTCCATCCACCTTCTTGGAGGCCTTCCCCAACCATTCCTGCCCAGTAACTCTACTCTGCCTTCCTTTCAACTCCAGGAGCTCCCACGGTCAGCATCTCTCAGCATCTCCCTCTGTTGCAAGACTGTCCCTGTTTCATCCCCCTGACCACACTCCACTATTCCTGGAGTGAGGATCCGCCTTAGCCTTCCCTGGAGCCCCCAGGGTATGGGATGCACTGCAAATATTAGCGCATATTTACACAATGATCCAAGTAACATTGCTGATGGACAAAACCGTCCATTGGAAAATTAAGTAAGTGAAAATAATGTAGAAAATGGGGTGAATGGGTGATGGGCACTGAGGGGGGCACTTGACGGGAGGAGCACTGGGTGTTATCCTCTATGTTGGCAAATTGAACACCAATAAAAAATAAATTTATTATTAAAAAAAAAGAAAATGTGGAGTGTGATGGCATTCGTTCACACGAGGGCAGGGACCCAGTCTCCCCCGTGTACGTTACTTAACCTCTTGGTGCGTGTGTCTCGTTTCCTCGGCCAAAAAGTCAAAATAATAACAGTACCTGCTTCAGAGGCTGCCACGAGGATTTAACGAGTTCCTATTTGCAAAGCGCTCAGCACAGTCAGTGCCAGGCCTTGCAGCAGCGAATGCCACATAGGCACTTGTTAAGCGAAAATAAAAGTGAAATAACATCACGGTGCCAAACTCTACCGTAGCGCAGTCCCACCATAAGGCAGGACTCAACCACCCTCTTTGTTTGGTGACACTCGAACCAGCTGGGCCCGGCAGGGAGCGGCCGCCCAGGACCCACGGGGCTGCTTGGTGACAGCGCTTTCCAGGAGGCGAAGCCCTTGGGGACGCAGCAAGCGAGCGCGGTGCTCCAGTTCCAGGGCCCTGCAAGGTACCAGGTTCCTGCACCGGCTCAGCTCGGCTCGGCTGGCGCGCTCCCAGGGCTGGGACGCGTGGCTTTTCGGGTTAGCGGGAGGAGGAGGAGGAGCAGTTGCAGGGCACCCAAAGGCGTGGCTGCTGGGGGGTGGGGGTGGGGGGACAGCGCCGAGCCCCGCCCCCGGCCGGGCCCCGCAGCCCGGAGTCAGCGCGGAAAGTTACTGCGTGCTAACGTGGCAGGAACGATGGGGAGCCCGGGGCTGCCAAGTGCTGAAATCCTGGGCTGCGTTTCTTATGCTCACAGGCACGGCTCTTCTGAGAATCTAGTCTCTACACGTCTCCTGCACATAACTGTCTTCTTTCAGCAGTTACTATATTTTGGGGCAGAGGGAGGAGAAAAAAAAAAAAAAGTTCGAGGGAGTGGCAGCAAGGCATGAGCCAAGATCCCACGTCTGATTTTTTTTTTTTTTTTTTTTCCTCTTGCCTGCCCTAAGACACACGTCTCTTCCCACCTCCCTGTATTGTGTGCCTGCCCGGGAACTTGCATCTGACCCGTGTTAACGCTTTCAACAAAACCACGCAACTCTTGATCAAGTGCAACGCTCACCGGAGGCTTGCACGTGTCTGTTGGCTCATTCGTTTTTTGGCAAACGTTTCCTAAGCACCAGTGATGTGTCAGTTACCCCGGGTGGGCCCTAGGAGCGCCCGAAGTCCAGTGTGGAGGCAAGGCAGTCAATTGTTGCTATGCCCCATGAAGGGTGATCACTGGGGCCTGCAACAGAGGGCTGCCCGGCAGAGAAAGGATTTCTGCCAAGTGGGAGAGCAGCCCGCGCAGGCTTGCAGGGGAGTCTTGTTAGCGCAGGGCTTTGAAGAACGACTCCAGTGAGAAGGTCACCAGGTGAACGAGTGGCCTAATTAGGCTCTGATGTACATTTATCATCTTTGTCCCACACCTGCTTTTTCAAGGGAGGCTTTAAAAATACAGAAACAGCTTGTGGGGTGGGGAATAGTGTTGTATCAACATTCCATTCCCTGATTATGATCACTGTACTGTGGTCCTGGAGGAGAAGACCATATTCTTAGGAAATCTACCCTGAAAAGAGGTAAAGAAAAACGTTTTCTTTCTCTCTTACACATACATAGACATAGATGTACACATGTATGTCTATGTACACGCACACACACATATATATACACATGAGAACGACAAAGGGCCTATGGGACTTAACTTGTACTATGCTTGCAAATTTCTGTTGAAATTATACCAATATACATGAACAAACTTTAAAGGAACAAAAATCGCTAAGTTAGTTTTAAAATTATCAAAATGACAATGCCTCTTCTTTTACCATTATTTTGAAAAGGATCAGCAATAATCAGAACATAATTTGGCCAGATGGATACAGCTACTCAAGGCCCTGGGAATCTGAGGGGTCAAGTGTCTTCTATGGTTCTCATTTCCCCACTTTTTTTTTTTTTTCCCTGAAATCTTGAGATTTGTAGGTTAACAGGGTCAAGACAGTAGTGAAGCCCATAACAGGGGCAGTCTGTACAGGCCCTGAGAGGAGCTAAAAGATACTGCTTGGCTCTCTGCAGGAAGGACTCTTTCCCAGCCCTCCAAGAACCCAGAAGAAGTGATGCCACTAGGATTGGGCAGTCAGCTTAGCAAGGATTTGGGATCTATCAGACGATTTTGTCATATTTGCTTTAGATGCATTTTAAAAAGCAGAAAGCAAAATTTAATAATATTAGTAGCAGCTGACATGTACCAGGTATGTACTATATTCTTGGATAACTCCTTGATTCCTCATAACATTTCTATGAGGTGTAAACTATTAATATTCTCATTTTACAGATGGAGAATCTAAGGCCCGGCTAGTCAATGGTAGAATTGGATATAAGTGCAAGTTGCCTGGCCCCACTACCTGGGCTCTTGCTCAAAATATTATACTTCTGTAGGGTCTGGTTACTACTGTGTGTGCATATGGATTATGAATTTCAAAGGACATGCAACAGGGAGAAAACGAGTATGTTTAGTTGGGGTGGGGAGACTGCAGTGCTGTTTACTTGTGTTTTGATCCTCAGTGTCATTTCTGGAATAAACAATTTAAAAATTTAAAAATATCCACTCTATTGATTGGTAATTCCTGACCCAGCTGATGAAGTTTTTGACATGTGTGCCTAACACAGAATCTTTGCCACTAAGTAAATTACAGCCTCCCTGTCTCTCGGTTTCTGTATCTGAAATATAAGATAATGTTTGCTAACATTTCCCCACTAGATACTTGCCCTATGGTTGACAGTCTGTGTATGGTGTATGTAGGATATGGAGGGTGTAAAGACTAGGGGATGGGAAAGGATTGGAGGAGTAGGATGGGTGAGGGTGAAAACCTCTTTATAAAAAAGGGCAATTACTCACTGGTGGAATCAGACATTATCCATGTGGCTGGGCTGGGCTGGGCTTTCTGCTCATAGGGTTCTGTCCAACATGGGAAGGAAATATCAGATCTGAATTAGGCACCCCTCTCCCCTTGTCTTTTTGCTTTTTCCCCTCCTCCTTCTCTCCCTTTCTTCTTTTTTCTTATGGGCCAGAGGAAGTGGCATTTTGTCATATTTATACATTTTCTTGGATAGAGAAGACTGGCAGAGACTCAGACCAGAGAGCACATAAATGGCTTGAAGGCCTGAACATGCCTCTTTTTGCGTCTAGGCACTCAAGCCCCGACATCGTTGAATCCTTTGGCCACATTTCTATTTGCTGCTTATACATAGAAGATTGATTATTCACTGGAAATGCATCCACAAAAGGTAAAAAGAATTGGAATAACCAAAGAGACATGCTACTCTAGCTAGAAACTACATTGGTTGGTTTGTATTCTCTCCCCGGTCACCTTTCAGACAATCTGGATAGAAAGCAGAGATTTCATTTCTGTGCATCATCCCTCTAGGTTCAAAGATGCTTTTGAGAAAGCCAAGGGAATGATGATTTAATGCTGTCAAGTGCTTTGAGATCTCAGACAAAGAAGCTCTGTAAATACCGAGAATTACTGGGCATTATCGGCCCCGGTATTTGTCTCCCCAGTATTATAAGGGCTTTGGAAAAATTAATGAAGAAATAGGTCCTGGCATAGTGGCAGCAGCAATTGCTTCTGGAAAGATTAAGAGACCCTCTACATTGGGGAATGTAAAACTCAGTGAAAACTTTCTTTCTTTCTTTTTTTTTTTTTTTGCAAATGAAAATCACCAAAGATGAAAACCCACTGCAGTACGAGAAAGAAAGAATGAAAGCCTTTAAAAATCAATCTCCACTGGGGAGAGGGCAAGCCATTGTGTGGGTGCACAAACCCTCACAGGGGATGAGGCGAGAGAGACATTTAGAGGGAAAGACGGGGCGTCAGAAAAAAAGCTATGCAAAAGGTTTTCACTCGTATGTTTATATTTGCTACAAAAATATAAAATCTTTTTTTTTTTAATAAAAAAGCTATGCATTCTGTGTGGGTGTAATCACATACATTACTGGTGGACACGTAAACTGGTAAATTCTCTGTGGAAGCCCACTTTGTAATATGCAATGACATGGCGAATATACTTTCCTTTAGTCCCAACAGTTCCACATCTAGGAATTTATCCTGCCCATCTATCTGCATATGTGCAAACTGGTACATGTTTGAGGATATTCATTGTAGCACTGTTTGTATTAGTGAAGTCTGAGAACAACTCAGAATTGACTAGTAGGGGATTAAATAACTGCTGCTGTATCCATAAATTGGAGTATCATGCTGTTGTTAAAAAGATTAAGGCAACTCTGCATGCTCTGATATGGATTTAGCTCTAAAGAGCCACTGGGAATCGAAAAAAATCAACGTGTAGAACAGTGTGTGTGTATCTAAACGTGCATGTATGTGTAGATGCCACGATGTATGTTTGGATTCATCATGCTCCTATATCCACAGAATGTATTATTTCTGGAAGGCAGCATTAGAAAGCAGTTACTGGCTAGAGGACAGGGCTTACCTCTACTTATATCCCGTTTTAAAAAGATTTGTTTATTTATTTTAAAAAGAGAGAGAGGAGTTTGTGTGTGTAAGAAGGAGGGGGTGCAGAGGAAGGGGGGGGGGAGATAATCCCTAGCAGGCTCCCCACTGAGCATGAAGCCTGGACACAGGGCTCAATCCTATGACCCTGAGATCACGAGCTGAGCCAAAATCAAGAGTCAGATTCTCAACCGGCTGAGCCACCCAGGCACCCCTACTTTTATATCCTTTTGAATACTGCATCATGTACCCATGGTGACCTATTCAAAAATAAATAAATAATACTCATGTGTGTGAAACCCTCGATTAAGTGATAAAGTAAAAATATGAACTCTGTACCATTTTCTGGGGGTGGAGCTGGATGAGGTATGTCTTCAGAGCGCTCCTATATTCCTCTCAACATCAGCTTCCCAGCCTCTGACTTCTCCAGTTGCCTACAGCTCAATCCAGGGTGAGTCAGCTTGGTGCCTGGGGCCTAACTCTCCCCACACCAGGAAATCCCTGATCTGCAGCAGATCTATCAGACAGAGGTCACAGGATGCAGGGACCTTCCCTGTACGAGTGACAGAGAAAATGATCCCTAAGGATTAGGGCCCCCACTGGGCTATGCCAAACATTCGCTACAATTCTGACCAGTGATAATTTTGGAATTGTTTTGTGACTAGTTTCATTGTCGTTGTCGTTGTTGTTGTTGGTTGCAAGGTACAAAAACCCACTAAGCTAAGGGATGCTTCTTGTAAGGATACTTGTGGAGTCATAAGAATAGCATAGTTCTCATGGGAATCCCATAAGAATAAAACAACTTCAAAATAACAATTATGGAGCACTTAGGTGCCAGCGCTATGCTAAGTGCTTTGTGGCAGCAAGGGACCTCTCTCTCTTAGGGATGCTGCTTTTCTCTGTATTTTTGCTTCGCTGTTCTGACAGCAGTTGGCTTATTCACTATTGGACTCACTCGCTGATTTTGCTCCCTTACAACATAGCTTCCACAGGGTCCTTTGAGGTGCTCTTCTACCTCAAGGTCCCCTCTGCTTTTCATCTGCCTCCTAACTGCTTCCTCCACTTCAGAACTGTTCAAATTCCCATGAGAGAAAATTTGAGAGATCCTTCTTCCACTGCAGGACGGCCACTTCCTAACCGTGGGCCACCTCCCCAGATCGGGTTGCCATGTGTTTTCATTTATCTGTGGTGAGAGCCACTGGGTCTCTTGGGGTTAGTCTTGTTCTTCGCTCAACGATTTTCTTTTTGAAGAACTGACCTTGAGCCAACCAGTGGGATGCTGGGGATACAGCACCAACAGAGCAATGCCCTTGCTCTCAATGGACTTGCCTTCCACCTCCTTTACCTGCAGTTATGGGTGTGGCAGACAGTCTGGCCTGTCCAGTTTGGAGACAATGGCCCATGATTGACCACTGAGCTCTTGCCTCAGTCCCCAAGTCACCACCTCCTGTGGTGCTCTGCATTCATGTCCTTTCCTGGTTATCCAGCCACCTCCGGAAACTGGGGGTGTGCCTTGCCCAATGTACTATGGAGTCCACGGTGACCAAACAGATGGCCTCAACAGCTGGGTGGAGAGTGATGGGAAGGAGACCTGGTGGGCACTACTCAGAGGCCCTGTGGGTCAGCTGCTGTCAGCAGTTGAGTTCCAGCCACAAACAATGAGATTGCTAGCAATTGTGCCATAATTTGTCAGCAAATACTCAAGCTTATCTCCTCTTTTCTTTTTCTTCCTTCCCTTTTGTCAAAACTAAACTGCTTGAAAGGATTGCATGCCTTGTCAAAGGTGTCAAGGGCCTGAATCAGTCTTTTCTAGACTTGTCTTCTACATTCTTTAAATTCCTAGTGATCCTTCAAAACCTAGTGCCAGGTGCCTCTCTCCTCAGTGAATCCTTCTCTAAATGCTCTGAGGCCTTAAAAAAAGAAAAAAAAAAAAGCTCTGAAGTGATCATGCCCTCATTTGAGCTACTTTTGTACTTGGTATGCAATTTTGTTGCTGCCTTTACCATGCTGTACTGCATATATTTACTTAGATGTGTTTTCTTTACCAGAGTGTAAACTCACAGAGGGTAGGGACCATGTCTTGATAGCTTATTTATTTACTTTTAATTTTTAAAAAGGATTTATTTATTTATTTTAGAGGGAGACAGCATGAGCAGGAGGGGCAGAAGGCAAGGGAGAGAGAGTCTCAAGCAGACTCCACACTGAGTGTGGTGTCTGACATGGGACTCAATCCCACCACCCTGAGATCATGACCTGAGCCGCAACCAAAAGCCGGATGCTTAACCAACTGTGCCATCCAGGCGCCTCTCGTTTATTTTTAATCTAAACAAACTATTTTAGAATAATTTCAGATTTATTGAAAAGTTGCAAAAAAAAAAAAAAATAGAGTTCTCACAGTTTCCCCTATTGTTAACATCCTGTTTTACTGTTGTATGTATTTTACAACTAAGAAATCGACACTGGTATGTTATTCCTGACTAAATTTCATAGTTCATTCAGACCTTGCTTGTTTTTCCTTAATGTCTTTTTCCTGTTCCCAGGATGCTATTCAGGTGCCACATTATATTTAGTAGTCATATCTCCTTAGCCTCCTCTGGTCGGTGACGGTTTCTTGAACTTTACCTGTTTTTGATGACTTTGACAGTTTTGAGGCATACTGATCAGATACATTGTAGAATATTCCTTGGTTTGGGTTTATCTGATGTTTCCTCTCATGGCTAGACTGGGGGTTGTTTATTTTTAAACACCACCTCTGAGCTAAATACCTAACACGTACCACCTAGCATAGACCAGGCATTTGATTCATGGTTATTGAATTGACTTGAATTCAAGTGTTGCTTTGGCACCTCCTGTATAAATAGAACCCTGACTGATGCTCTGGGAGAGATGAAGTGTGGAACTCAAATCCTGTAAAGATCTTCCACATAGCTGAATGATACAAGACAGCATGCAACCGAGTATTAAGTAAGGGGAACCGAGACAATGACCTAGGACAGCTCAGGAGACAGACTAATGAGTGTGAGTGGGTGCAGTCAGCCAGGTCTATGTGAAAGAAGGGACTAGAAAAGTGGGGAGGATTTAGAAAGGCTTTTTTTTTTTTTTTTTCCAGCTTTCAAGCACACCAAACTCTCTCTTGCCTTAGGGCCTGCTCATAGGCTGAGCCCAAACTCTGGGAGGCACATCCAACCCCTCTTTTCCCCTTGGCTGGCGTCTTCTCATTGTTTACGTATAGGGCTAAATGTGCATTCTACAGGGGACATTATGCAAAATAGGCTCCCCTTGCCACTCTTTCCAGAGACTGCATCTGTTTTCTTCACAGCTTTTCTCAATGTTTATAATGGTTGATTGTTTATTTCTTTATCATCAGTCTCCCTCCCTGGAGTCTAAGCATCTTGAAGGTAAGTATTGGATCTTTATTTACTCTGACAGGAGACATTACCCAGCAGCACATGGCGGTACTCAAATTACTTTGCTGAGTGAATAAAGGGGTTGGATGAGCCTGACAAGACATGGGACAGTGACAAGAAGACATATGAGCAATCGCTTGTAAGAGGCACTGGAATGGAGCAAGAGTGAACTGGGTAGGCAGGTGGGATGTTGCCAGGTCATAAGACTGATCACAGTGGTGTCAGGTGATCCCAAGTGGGGTGGCACAATTTGGGCAAAGGCCAGCAATGTTCTAGGTGTGGGCTGCACAGAGGTAGAGGCTGCCCAGTGATTTTCCACCTTGGGAAGGGCAACAAGGGCTTACAGGACAAAGAATGAGGGATAAGGAATAACTAGGGCCCAGCGGAGGGCAGGGGCCAGAGGCATGTCTGCATAAATTGAGAACGTGTCCCACAAATGACACCAACACAAGAGCTCCTGAGAAGTTGGGGAGGTACCTCGTTTAAATTCTCTGGTGTTGGCACAAACCCAAGGAAAAAAAAAAGGCACTCTGGATAAAATGGAAGATGAAAGCTTGTGATTTTGCGATAGCATTTCGTACCAGGAAAGGACAGCCATCTTTGAAAGCATGGGGAAATCTGGAACAATGCAGTAATGTGCTTCTGGGCTCAGAGTGGAGAGGACCCCAGAGAGACCTTTATTTTCCACCATCTTTCCTACATGGTCACAAAAGACAGAATCAACGTATATACCGCCTACCTTGAAACGTATGTGTTTTCCCCTCCAAATTCAATTTTAAAACACGGACCAAAAGAGCTGCGTTTCATACAGATTCTGACTGGAACAAGCCCAGTGGGAAAAGGGCTGGAAAACATATGGCAAAGAAACTCTGAGAATCCAGAATGTGATTTAGAAACAAAAAACATGGGACATGTCGTCTTTGTGTACCCATATAAATAATTATGATGGTTGAACTCTGCTTATTTTTCATCCAACCAAAGTAACCGCTTGGAAAAGAACAATAACAGTGACCTGTGCATATGGGAGTCCAGAGGGACAGTCTGTGACAGAGCTCATTGGGTCCCCAGGAGGACCAAGAACATGGTCCAAGTGATTTTCCTCTGTCAAGGCCAGGGTAGGCAGAGGAAGGTTTAAAGAATGATTGCTCTTCTACATTGGAAGGTCAGATCATGAGATCAGGGAGCAAGTTTGTTATTTTAAAAATCTAGCCTTCAAACCTCCAGAAGGTAAGTGGATGAGCTCTGTTCACTAACTTGGAACTCCAAAATTCCTTCTCTCCTCTGTACCTCCTTAGATCAGAACTGTAAGGAACCATATTAGCCTATGTATTAGCCTATGTAATCCCTTTATTTGAGAAGGAAAAAACCTGATGTCCAGAGGTCCCTCATCGAGACAGAGCCTGAAGTAGGATGAGACCTTCTCACCCAGCTTCCCTTTACAACCCTGAGCAGCCCATCTGAGAGCTGACCACACAATCGGCTCCAATTCTACATTTTTATATTCATTTTCCATTTATTTGGACATATGAACACTGTTCACCATATTTTTCCCCCTCATATTACTTTTGCAACAACCTTGAGGGGGCCAAGGAAAAAACAAAACAAAAGACCAAGCACAATCACACTCATTGTAATGAAATGCACACCAGGTATCTGACCTAGACTCCCACTTCCCTGCCAATCTCCAGCTCATATAAATTCATTTCCCTAACAGAAAATAGGTGTCAACTTTGCAGTCAGAAAGTAATTTCCCTGCAAATATTATCAGAGAGGTTACTAGTGCTACTTGACAGTTTTATTATTACTTTTGTTTCAAGCTAAGGTGAGGAAATCTACATTTGCCAGGTAGCATGATGAAAAAATAACGTAGACTTTTAAACTTTGTGTTAGGCAGAGGGAAAAGTGAGAAACAAAGAACAAATGTGCTGGTTGCACACGCTGAATATGTCTAAGAATGTGTCACAGGATCCTGGCTTTCCTCCTTACTTCCACCCACATCCTTTCTGATCCCGAAACATCAGAGTGGGTTGGAGGAAACCATTCTCTGCAGCACCTGAGCAGCCAGCTCAGAGGTGGGCAGCTGAGTGACTCGGCGGGGACTGACTTGTAAACACTGCTTATCAGCTCATTCATAAGGTAAGCCGAATGGGAGCCAGGTAACTCATTTTACTCTTCTCTAGATTTAATTGGCAGTGGTTGTGCTTTTATAAGAACACTATCATCTAAACATTTCACATTTAGATAAGAAAACCAGACAACATAAAGACAACCAAAAGAGTATTTCAGTAATAGCCACTTAACGTGTGTTTCATGAATAGCTGTGTATATTATAGGGGCTACTTTAATTCATGTTTTATTGCCTATATATTTTCTAGAGGATCAGGTAGTCTTGGATGTAGGATTGCCAGATAAAATACATTTAAATTAAATTTAAATTAAAAATAAATAATGATTCTTTAGTATAAGTGTGCTGGAAATATTGCATGGGACATACTTTTATTTATATATATATATATATATATTTTTTAAAGATTTTATTTATTTATTCATGAAAGACACAGAGAGAGAGAGGCAGAGAGAGAAGCAGGCTCCAGGCAGGAAGCCTGATGTGGGACTTGATCCCAGGTCTCCAGGATCACGCCCTGGGCTGAAGGCAGACGCTTAACCACTGAACCACCCAGGCGTCCCAGGACATGCTTTTATTCTCATCAATCTACATGGAGTCCATTAACTAGCCAGTTTATTATCCAGATTTTTCTTCCCCCTGCCTCCTTCTTTTCTGATCTTTCAGCAACTTAATTTTAGGAACCCTTAATAGAGGGTGGACAGAGAAATACAATTCAACCACGTTGGGTGTCCTACTTATTAGCTGGGACACACATTTTAACTAGGGGAGGAATTTGATATCCTGGGTTAAAAATGGTGATTCTCTGCATTTTCCCTATTACCATAGAGACAGAACTAGCCACAGACTGATGTTTTCAAGTTTGGACTTTACAGAACAGTAAAATGTAAAAAGAAAAGAAAAAGAAATTCTGACATTGTGGAAGATCAATATACTGTTGCCAAGTTTAAATCTGATCGAATAAAAATGTTAAAGATACCACAATTGCCGTCTTCAATTATCATTAATTCATAAAAGAAAGTGACATTTGAATATCCCCAAGAAGGAAGGACACTCTCTTAGAACGAAGAGCAATACTTCTTAAACAAAGTCGGCAGCCTTCCAACGTACAGTCCTCAGTTTTGTGAAAAACTCCTCCACGACGTTGCGCTGGCCCTGGAATCTGAGAACACCCAGCCCAGGATATGTCACGGTAGGCCCTGTAAGATGACAGGACCAATGTCATCCATCATCCAAGTTGATGCTGCTAGGAGAGAACCACAGAGCACTTTCATGTAAAGGAAAGAGAAGATGAGCACAGCCAGTTTGAATTTTGATGACTTTAAGTTACTCTCTAATTTAAGTATTTTATATCTGAGAAGCATTTTATGTGTATGGAAGCATTATGTGACTTTTCTCAAACTTTGAAGCATTTCCTCCACTTACAAGACATAGAAAACCTTTCCCCAAATTTTCCTAAACTTCCTTGGGCGCACAGCTTGATCTCTGTACTCTTCCTCTCCATCTCTGTAAAATGAACACTTCAGGAATTGGATAATACGACATTGAACTTAAACAATCTCTTCGTCAGAGAGTCCAGAGGTCTTTGAAACTCCAGGTAATTAAGCCTCCTGGCTCTCATGAATGGGTAGAATGTGTGACCCCAGCAGAGAAGAGCTGGATATTTGCCAAAAGGCAGGTGTAGTTGATAGCAGTGCTGGGAGACCAAGTCCCCAAGTTCAGACTTTCTATCATCCTTCCCATTTTACACAAGGGATAACTCTGGGGTAAAAGCAGAGAATTGCCTGAAATTGCTGAGTCATGAACAGAAATCACAATTAAAATCAATTGCCCGACCCAAGTCTTGTATATAGTTTCTTCTATCCTTCTCTTGCCCGAGAAACATATAAAGACTTTTTACCAGGGGACCTTTAAATAGGATTGAAATCCAGTTTCATGTGCCAAAGAGAGATTCAAAGCATTATTTACCAATGATCTCCAAATATTCTTTCCTTCACTCCAAGGCTGTCAAGTGGGAACTCAGTATCCTTTTCTTTGAAAAGGGGCTCTTTGAAGCAAAGAGGTAGTCATCAAACACACACACACACACACACACACACACACACACACACTTTTAAAAATATGTTAGTATGTACTTAAACAACTATATAGACTACCCTAACTTTTAAAATATTTTGACATAATTCTGTCTTTTTCCAGTCATAGGCTTATTTGATGTCTTTTGATTCAGTTATGTACCCAATCTTTTTCACTTTTTCAGTTTAATATTATTATATACATATTTCTCATACTGTTATAACTATTCATAACTTTATTTTAAAGGACATAACATATGAATCATATGAAAGTATACTTTTACTGCCAATTTTTAACAAGTGATCATCTCTGCATTAGGGCAGTGGGGGGCAGTTTTCTAACATTATATTTTTTGGTAATGACAGCATTTTTGAATGTAATTGTTTATTACTTTTCTAATAAGTAAAAACACATACACTCTCATTGAATAATCACTTTAAACTGAATTTTTAGGAGGCCACTTAACATCTCCCAACTGTACCTCCCCATTGTCTGACCCCAACCTGCCTGAGAGATTCAGGACAAATGACTTAGGGATCCCAGACATTTGCATTCCTGAAAGAAGCAGTGCTACTACTTTTTTTTTTTTTTTTTACCTTCTTAAATCCCACCTCTTCTGTTATTATGAAGCTGAAGTATTTTCCCCTCAGTCCTATTTAATATGGGCTTGTTTTCACTCTTCTCCTTGTGTTGTTTGCCTTACTAATTCTGACATGATTATTTTTTCAGACTCATCTGACGAGAAGAGAGAGATTTTGGCTTTGATTCTAGAGCGATGTTTCACAGAAAGTCAACTCTTGTTCCAGGTACTTGATAAATATCTCACTAATTTCTTGCTGTCTATAAGCCATTAACATTTTGGTTAGCAAAGACTGGAGCCCTTACTTCCTACACAAGTCAGCTAATGAAAACTCATGAAGTAAGACCTGGCCCTCTGCTTCTAATCTTTAATGGTTTCTGTCACTGGGGCTAAGCTCTTACCACCATGACTCTGCACATGGGGTACTGCCTCAGGGAAAGTGGAAGAATGCAAATGACTGTGGCCCTCAAATTGCAATTTAAAGATAGCTGTTAGGTTATACTCTTCCCATAAGCTTCTCTTCCTAACCATCAAGTTTGAGAATAGTGCGCTATTTTTACTTATTTTCAGTGGAAAGAATATTAAACCTTAGGGTGATGGTGGCATATTGCTGAATTATGTGTTTTAGTCTGACTAGAATACATTATACTTTTTTTATTGGAGGAGGGAAGAAAAGAGGCCTTCAAATCCCTCCCCCTAAAAAAGCCAAAAAAGCTAGATTTTCCTGGTTTCTGGGTTCTAGGTGTAAAGAAAAAGATAACCACAATTAATAACATGATAATCCTTAAAAAGGTATTTCTTGATAGATTTCAATTACATTTGCACCTACTGACTTAAAATATGCCTTCGGCAATCAGAACGCAACTATGACACTTAAAGGGGAAAGAGTATTTGGAAAGGCTTTCCAGACACACAAAAGACAGCAATGCTTTCATCGAAGGATGCTATGTGGCATCACGGAACTGAATCAGAGACTCAGCCCTCCATTTCCTCAGCAACAGAAATGTGCTTAAGATTGTTAGAGTAAATGAGTTAGGCAAAGTACTCTTTGCATTTTGCTTTTAATTTCAACAGAACAAAATAAAACCTTGGACTTGGCTGGAGATGCATTCTGAGCCTTTTCATCTTCCATCCTCTGTCCTAGTCAACCCCAGGCAAGAATGATTGCCTTTTTTCATTCCTTTATTTTCAGATCTGGCTCACTCAGAGGTTGTGGCGGTAGTAGAGATGAGGTTTGTCACTCTAAGAGATACCATTTTATTATTATTTTTATTTATT
This sequence comes from Canis aureus, assembly GCF_053574225.1. Taxonomy (NCBI): domain Eukaryota; kingdom Metazoa; phylum Chordata; class Mammalia; order Carnivora; family Canidae; genus Canis; species Canis aureus. The sequence goes on from NC_135642.1 coordinate 30,232,706, forward strand.
TATGATAGTAACAGAGAGAGAGAGAGAGAGAGAGAGAGGGGCAGAAACACAGGCAGAGGGAGAAGCAGGCTCCATGCACCAGGAGCCCGACGTGGGATTCGATCCTGGGTCTCCAGGATCACGCCCTGGGCCAAAGGCAGGCGCCAAACCGCTGTGCCACCCAGGGATCCCGAGATACCATTTTAAAACACCAAAATATATTTTTTAGGTTAAACATTCCCTCTATTTCTGAAATGAACTATTTTAGGAAGTGTGTTCTTTGCATATCCAGGCACCGTCTACAAGAAGAGGTTTGGAGAGGCTCGGCCAGGTTCTTATGGAGAACATTCCTTCTCATCATATAGGAAACCCATGTTATCCTCCTTTTGGGTCTATCTTAGCAGGTTTGGAAGATGAGATGAAAGCAACCCTATCTCACCACTTTTAGAAAGGAAATGAGGTACGGTGCTCATATTCCCTGGCTTTTACTTGGATCAAGTGTGGGAGAAGGGAAGAAAGAAGTGGAAACTAAACCTGGAGAAAGAAGAAGAGAGGAAAACAGCTATCCACTCCCTCCCTGAAAACACCTGGCAATCTGCCTCTTTGAGTAAGCTGACTCACAGTGGACAGTAGTTCCTCCATGGGCTTCGAAGTATCCAATGATACCTACTATCAAGTGGAATGCAGTTTAAGATTGCTGGAGAAGAAGGATGCCTACCATTGTTGTTGTTGGTGTTTTGTTGTTGTTTTTGTTTTTTTACTATAGTAGTTTATAGAGGAGGAAGATTTTTCCTCTACCTGTCTTGGGTTCATTGCTGGGGTCCTGCAAATTAGTTTGACAAAGGACAGATAAAGGGGAGAAAAGCAAGCAAGTTTGTTGATTCATGCAGTCCACACACATGGAATACTTAGTGAGGAGTAATTCAAAGAAGTGGTTAGAACTTGGGCTTCTAGGGCATCTTAGCCATGAAAGATAAATTTGAAGAGAAGTGACAAGACACAGGAAAAGGGTTTTAGACTTCCAAGGGTGGCAAACTGTAGGAAGATAAATATATGGGAGAAGCCAGTGGAAGATAAGGATTGTTTTAGTAAGGTTTGTTACATAGATTCCCCTGGTGCAGACTCTGGGCTGTTAAGAGTCTAGGATTGTTTCTGGTGGTTAAGAATCCTCCTGCCCTTTCTGATAGAGAGGGGGAGGTCAGAGAGTTTGTCCTGTATCTTTTTCTCCCCAGTTGTCTTCAGCTCAAAATAAGCTTTATGCCAGATTGGCATGTTCTAGGGTTTAGAACCTCTTCAAAGATTAACTTTTCTTCTTTTCATAATATTCTAAAATAATACATATACATGGTAGAAAAATTGGCATTTTGAAAGAAGTTAAAAGAAGCCTGCAAAACATCACTCAACCTTACCTTGTTAGTCAAATGCAACCACAGTTCAGAATGGTTCCAGTATTCTTTCCTAGAATTTCTTTATCTTCATGTAACTGAGATCATTCTGTACACAGAATTTCACATACTATGCTTTCCTTCAATCAGTCAAAAATATTTTCTAGTGTCATTATTAATTCTTTAACTATTATTTTAATGGCAGCAAAATTTTTCATCATATGATGATACTATAACTTGTTAATAATTTTTCTAATATTGGATATTTAGGATGTACTTAAATTAATGTTTTATGTGACTGCTAAATCTTAGCATTTCAAATTATTTCTTTAGGATAGTCTAACAGAAGGAGAAACACCAGATCAAAGAGTATAATAATAATAATAAAAAAGAGTATAATCATTTTTAAGTCTTTTTTTTTAAAGATTTTACTTATTTATTCTGAGAGACACACAGAGAGAGAAGCAGACACATAGGCAGAGGGAGAAGCAGGCTCCCTGTGGGGAGCCTGATGTGGGACTCGATCCCAGAACCCTGGGATCACAACCTGAGCCAAAGGCAGATGTTCAACCACTGAACCACCCAAGTGCCCCCATTTTTCAGATCTTTAATACATATTACCAGGAAGGTTGCATTAATTTATATTAGCACAATATATCAGTGTCTTCCTGAAGCTCTCACTGCATTGATTAAAGTTATTTTAAAAATCTTTCCTATTTTTTTAGGTTCTTATTATTTAACTTTGTATTCACTGGTGAGGCTGAAAATTGTTTACTGTATAATTAGCTATTTGTATTTTCTTTTCTATGAATTGTCTGTTCATGACCTTTGTCTATTTTCTCATTGATTTATAGTAACACTTTATAAATTAGGTCATTAGGGATCCCTGTGTGGCGCAGCGGTTTAGCGCCTGCCTTTGGCCCAGGGCGCGATCCTGGAGACCCAGGATCAAATCCCACGTCAGGCTCCTGGTGTATGGAGCCTGCTTCTCCCTCTGCCTGTGTCTCTGCCTCTCTCTCTCTCTCACTGTTTGCCTATCATAAATAAAAAAAAAAAAAAAAAAAAAAAAAAAAAAAATTATAAATTAGGTCATTAACTTGGTCGTTTCTTACCAATTTGCTTCTTGTCTTCTGATTTTGTTATGATTATTTTTGACATATGGATATTTTATATTTCTCTACATTTCAGCTTACTGACCTTTTACTCAATCATCTCTTCCACTGCTTTAAAGTATTGAAAATCTTCACCCCCCTACACTAGATCAATATGCAGAAACATATTCGTTCAATTATTTAACTTTTCAAAAATAATATTTCTTTAATCTATCTAGAATTTGTTATATGGTATGAGAAAAAATGATTCTTTCCCTGGTAAGCTAACAATGATCATGGTATCACTTCCTGACTACTTTTCCCCATAGTTTTTATATGTATTCCATATATACATGTTTCAGGTTATTCTTACATATGCAAGATTATATTTAGGGGTTTTCTACTGATTTCTTTGCTTATTCTTTTACCAGCAGATTCATCGCCCCTAATTATTTTTTAGATGTTCTTTTTTAGCTCTTATACTGAATTCCTTCAACTTAAAAGCTGGCCAAGATGATATACAGAGAAAATTGTTTAAAGAGAATGCCTGCCTTTAAAGTTTCAGGTCTTAGGTGAAAAAGATAGTGTTAGTTCTTCAGATGTCTATGAAGATGGGGCTCATGCTATGACACAGAAAATCAGGAAGGACTTTCTCATTTTCTTGATAGTCATGGGAACAGGAATATAAAAAAGAAGGATTATACATCTTTTTGTTCATCTCAAGCAGAGAAAACTTTCAGGGAGGAGATTAAGACATTTAGTGCTGGAAGATTATTTCTGTTTGGGCTTCTAAGGCACCAGGAAAGGTACCAACTCATAAATCTGTAGAAAATTGCCGGAAATGGTCACAAAATGATAAACGAGAGAAAGTCTGAATTACAACCATCCTATTAGGTTCAACAAGGGATGTGCCGAATAACTTTGTTTTGTTTTTAAGGCTTGTTAACAGTGAAATCTTAGGGTATGGGGTTTTTGGGTGTCTTTTTTCCTTCCTTTAAAAAAATTGTTTTCATTTTTCTCCCAAATTGCATATGTTTTTCCCCTCTTAATAATGATTTGTTAATTAACTTCTGGAATACAGTGTTGGAAGCTTTAGTACCAAGAAATGCAATGGTACAAAAAGTAGATTTTCTATTTCTTAATCTCTTTTCCTTAATAGACACAGCAACATTAAAACTCATCTCATTAGAAGAGATTTTGTGAAAACGAGACAGGACATTTCTAAACCAAGTGCTTTTCCTCCGAATAAGATTTAACCCAAAATGAAGTTGGGGACTGGAAGAAGGTATGAAAAAATTATTTGTTATAATTTCTATTTCTAAAGCAAATAAAAAATTCTTTTATGGTAGGTTTCTCCCCCCTCCGACAACCGAGGATTGACACATCTTGCACGTTAAAAAGTAGAGGACTATAAGTAAGTACTCACCGGATACAATTTTTTCCCCTTCTAAATTCCCTTTTTGCAATACAATTGGTGCTATTTTACTGTCTTGAAAATTCCCATTTTTATTTAATGGTCTCTACTTTCCTATTTTCTTAGCTCTTCTTAATTGATTTGCCTTTCATTAGTAGATCATTCTCTCTGGCTGACCAACAGTGAGGAGGGTCAGAGTCATGGACTATATACTAAATCTGGTTTAGTCTGGCTCCAGAAAAGCTAAACTGTGTCTCATCCTCGAATTACTTTTAGTATAAGCGATAATCAGCCTCCATGGCAATGATTTCATCATATGAAGCGCTTGAGAATACCTGCTGCAATTTTTTCACCTCCCCACCCAAGCAAGTTTATCTTTGCTCTGAAACCATCAGCAGCACTTTGCATTTCTTTTCCATGCCACATTGAAAAGAAATAAAAATCAAGTGCTATCCATATCATTTAAATGCATAAACAATTACATCATAGTCCATTTCCCCCTTAAACCTTTCATGCTTGTTTTCCTGTCTTAGAATAACACTTAAAAGTCATCAAAGTGCCTACAGTACCAGCAGCCCTTCATGTCGGGGTTGGGGGGAGCACTGGGGACATCACATCTTTGCTCTACGATGGATGTCCACATAATTTCTTGGAACAAGGCTTCCAGCGGATAACCCTGTGAGTTGGAGGAAACTTCCTTTCGCTCAGATACTGTCAGGACCAATGTGCCTTTCAGGAGATTGTCTGTGAGATTCTGAACATTGAAACTGTAAAAAAAATTGAGCTGGACAGATCCTTGCCACCACTTTTTCTGCTAAATATAGATAAGTTGTCATCGGGTTGCACAAGCAATTTCCAGCTACAGCTCCTCAGGAAGGGAGGCAGGCACTGGGGCTCATGTCTCTGGCAGTTAAACTGCATAAAGAGGAGTGGACCCTGACTCAGAGATTATGAGGCGTAAAGGAAGGGGGCAGAAAGGAAATTGGAGAAAGGTATCTTAGCTCTGGTTAAAAATAATGGTTTACTGGGGGATCTGCAGCAAGGGATGGTATAGGTTCTCATTAAGCATCAATAACTTTGAAGAAAAGGTACGTAGTAGGAGCTCTACCTGAGTCTGCACTCAGGGCTCCCCTTCCACTATCACTTCGGGAAAACAACAGTGGGAAGAGACTGTGAGATACACAGAGTCCTGAGTTTGGATCCCACCTTAAGCTGACCCTGTGTTTGATCTGGAGTTACTTCAGTGCTCTGAGCCTCAGCGTCCTTATGCATAAGATGTAGGTAAAATAATATCTCTCTTGCAGGATTACTAGGATGAATATTAGGACTGAAGTACATGGCACTATTAATACTCAGTACTCATCCCTTTCTTGGTATTCTTCTCCCTCTTCCCTTTCAGGCAAGTTATTTAAGCTTCCCTGAACTCCAGTTGTTTCTCTCTTAGCAAGTCCTATGGGTCGTACCTCTAAAATATAACCAGAACTTAGCCAGTTCTATTTCCGCTGCTACCAGGCCAATACAAGCCATTGTCATCTCTTGCCAGGCCACTGTAATAGCTTCCTGACTGGTTTCTCTCCCTCTGGTTGTTTGTGTGTGTGTGTGTTTTAATTTAAAGATTTTTATTTATCATTTTTATTTTATTATTTATTTTAAAAAATATTTTATTTATTTATGAGAGAGACAGAGAGAGAGAGGCAGAGACGCAGGCAGAGGGAGAAGCAGGCTCCATGCAGGGAGCCCGATACAGGACTCGATCCTGGGACCCCAGGATCACGCCCTGGGCTGAAGGCAGGTGCCAAACCACTGAGCCACCCAGGGATCCCTTTTTATTTTATTTTTATTTTATTTTATTTTATTTTTTAAATTTATTTTATTTATTTATGATAGGCACACAGTGAGAGAGAGAGGCAGAGACATAGGCAGAGGGAGAAGCAGGCTCCATGCACCAGGAGCCCGATGTGGGATTCGATCCTGGGTCTCCAGGATCGCACCCTGGGCCAAAGGCAGGCGCCAAACCACTGCGCCACCCAGGGATCCCCTATTTTATTTTTAAAAAGATTTTTATTTATTTATTTATTTTTTTAGAGACAGAGAGCAGGTAAGGAGAGGGGCAGCAGGAGAGAGAAAACCTCAAGCCGATTCCACACTCTGTGTGGCGCTGAGCCAGAGGCAGGGCTTGATCTCTTGACCCTGAGATCAGGACCTGAGCTGAAATCAAGAGTTGGATGCTTAAACCACTGAGCTACCCAGATGCCACTCCCTCTTTTTATTTTATTAAAAAAAAATTTTTTTTTTAAATTTATTTTGAGAGAGAGAGAGCACGAGCAAGGGAGGTAGAGAGAGAGAGGGAAAATCTCAAGCAGACTCCCTGGGGACAGTGGAGTCTGCCGCAGGGCTTCCTGTCAGGACTGTGAGATCGTGACCTGAGCTGAAATCAAGAGCTGGCCAAGTAACCGACTGCACCACCTAGGTGCCCCTCTCCCTCTGTTTCTAAACATTGTACAATCTGTCTCTGCCCAGCAGGTAGAGAGAACCTAAAAAAAACAAAAAAGTAAGTTAAATCTTGCCACTCTCCTATCTAAAACCCTCCAAGTGCCTTCTCACTGCACTTAGAATAAAATCCAAGCTTCTCACCACCGACTTTGATGCTCATGCGATCTAGCCCCTGCTTATCTTTTTCTTCTTTGACTCCATCTGCTATCATTTTCTTCTTCTATTAATATTTTCCAACCGTACTGGCCTAATTTCACTTCCCAGAACACATCAAGTTTATTTCTACCTTGGGGACTTTGCTTTTGCTGTTTCCATAGCTTGGAAGAAATTTATTCCAGATTCTGCAGTGGTTGAAACCTTTCCAACTGCTTGGTTAAATGGTCCCTCCTAAAATTTATCTTCCCTGACCTGGTGTCTATTGTAGCCTATTTTATTTTCTTCATAGCACTTATCCATACCTAAAATTATTTCAAATTTTGCTTTACTATTTTCCACATGGGAATGTAAACTCCATGAAGGTGGAGGACTATGTATTTTTACCCCCAAATAAGCCTAGAACAATGTATGGTGCAGCGTAGGTACTCAGAAATCACTTGGTGAATGAATTCTAAATGAATATGTAAAATAAGGTAATAATATTTTCCTGAAGGTTTGTGACTGAATTTGAAAATCTTTCTATGTTTCTAAGATTCTATGATTCCTTGAACAGAAATTCTGAATACTAGAATAATTTTAAAGAAATGCAGTTAGAAAATTTTCAAATACTTAACATAGAAAAAAATATATTAGGTTTACCAGATTGAGGCACTCTAGGTATCTAGGTATCTGCTTTTTTTAAACAACAACAACAACAACAACAACAACATTTTATGTACTTATTTGAGAATGAGAAAGAATGAGACAGGGGAGTGGCACAGGAGGAGGGAGAAGCAGGCTCCCCACTGAGCAGGAAGCCTGATGCAGGACTCCATCCCAGGACCCTGGGATCATGATCTGAGCCAAAGGCAGGCGCTGAACCAAATGAGCTACCCAGACACCCCTGGGTATCTTCTTTAATGAAAAAAAAATAAGAAGGACTTATAATTTGCATGTAGAGTATTTGTATGTAAAGGGATCCTTTTAAACTATTTAAAAAGTGTGTTCCTTTAAGCAGCATTTAGATTTTTCTGAACAATCCTATTTACAGTTGGCTTAGCGCATCCTTTCTTCACAGATCTTGAAAGGGAATGTGATCCCACAGCATAACACATCTGCTAAAAGAAATGGCTCCAGTAAGCTCAGGCTGTGTGACTTGCATTTCTTCAGCTCAGGGAGGTAGTCATTCAATTGTGCTCTGTGCAGAGCAGGCCCCTTCCGGGTCTATGCTGTAAGAGGGGCAGTGTGCAAACCGGATCACATCCTAGGGAAGGAACTGGAAACCGTGTTCCGGCGAAGAAAGTGGAAAGGCCCAAATAAAAGAAGAGAGGGGATTGTAAAGGCTGATAGTCAAATATTCAAAAGTTCCTCATAAAAAGGCGGATTCTGGGCAGCACGGGTCATGGGGCAAATCTAGAACCCATGAATAGAAGCTACGGGGAAGCAGATTTTGACTCAGTACATGAGACTTTCTAACAGTCTGGCCTTCTATGTAAAGCAAAAGCCTGCCTGGAAATATACCGAGCAGGTGCCATCACTGGAGGATTAAATTTGGGGCAGGCAGAGGAGCAAGGATTCCTTACTGTAGGTGGGCAGCATGTACGCTTCTAGCAAGCTCTCACGGAATTCTCTTCACACATTCTAGCCTGGCTAGCAGGGCCTAATACTATGTGATTTGCATCACATAGCGTTCTTTCTAATAAGTAACATATGGGATATGATGAGTGCTGTTTAAATAATGACTCAGGCCCAGAACGCTTGGAACTTCAGAAGTTAACCTAGAGTCTCATAGATCCACGATTTTATATTCTGACCTGGCAGCAAATTACTAGCTATTTCTGCCCAAGAGACTTCTTATCTGGAAGGCTGAAGCAGGCTACTACTTACTCTTCTTGTCTTCTTGATAAACGACAGGTTGTATTCCAAAAATAACTCTGGGTTTAGGGATAGACAATAAGACTGGAGAGTTTGGGGTTGAATGAGCTCACCTTTCACTTTGTAGCCCAAGAACTCTGTTATTTTTACCTATCCCTTCTGGCAGGGGTGGCTGGTAACTCCAGGCAGAGGCTGACCCTCCTCAGCAACACCCCCAGTCTGACCTCTCTTTTTTTTCCCCCTTCTTTCCTTCCTTTGCCTTTCTTTAGAATCCCTATGAGCCTTTGCATGCTTAGCATGAAAATGAGCCCATTTTATTTTTGGAACCCACAGAGGCAGCCCTGAGGGGAGTTATTGTGTTGCTTTTAGCAGCTAAACAAAAAGGTGTGAAATCATTTGCTGGCTGTTCTGAGAATGGGAACAAATAAATAAATAAACTGAGAAGGAAGGTTCAGGACAGTGTGGCAACTTGGACAGAACCTCATGACGGGCTTCTCTGAGACTTATTAGTAACCAAAGTGGCTGCAGGAATGTCTGTGCATTTCTCTCACCTTCCCAGAAAGTTACTAGAATAGCAGGGAAGCCACTGGGATTTTTTTTTTATGGACATATTGTGAAATCCTACTTCCGTGTTGCTTTGAAAAGTACACAAGCCTGGGACTAGTTTGAAAAAATTCCGTAAAGCCCTTTGTAACATTCCCTGTGCGGGGAGGATGAGGGAAGAAGAGGAGACAATTCACTAAGCTTTTCTAAGAACTGGGGACACCCACAGAATGCTTCTTTGGACACCCATTTAACTCACTACAGGACTTTAACAATTTAATCACCTAACAGTGGTAAGAGACAAAGACCTCCAACAACAAAGACTTCTCGTGAATCTTGAGGTTTTGGCCTAATGCTGATAACAGTGGTTGGGAGCTACCTCCTGTTTGGGGGTGCTGGGGACCCCAGGTACTTGTCTTCTTGGAAGAACATCATATTTTGAAATATCTCTTCATTAGCAGGTGCAACTTCATTTTCCATGGGCATCTTTGATACAGGTTTCTCTTTTTTCTTATGTATTTACTTATTTTTGTCATCTTTTTTAACCTACAAAATACACAGAGCACATAAAAATGCAGAGACTTGGTCAATGCACATCACTATTTCAAAGATTTTGCCATCACTGTTTGGGCTCTTTTTAAAAGAAACGAAATGTTATGGTTGTGCCTGGTCTCAGCTTCTTTCCACCGGTTTCTCAACAGGCAAACTCTGATCTGTAGCTTATGTGTCTTTCCATCCTTGGCCTTTATGCAGGCCATATAGCAGCTTGGCTTAACAAATGTGGCCTTTGGAGTATTTAGGCAACCCGGCTTTTGTGACTGGTGGGCATCACTGTGCCATGGGGAGTCACTGGGCCTGGCTTATTCAGGTGCTTAAGCCTCTTTATTTCTAGCATTCAGAGCAGAATGATGGTATGGTCAAACACCAAGATGAGACAGAGCTTTTTAAAGCACTATTTTTTTAAAACACTATTTAATTGATTAATTCATAAAACAGATAATACTGACTGCCAACTTATTGCCAAGGACTAGCCAACCCCTAGCCAACCCCTAGTCCTGCCTCAGGCTCCACGCTCACTGGGTAGTCTCTTGGGGATTCTCTTTCTCCCCCACACCTGTCCCTCCCCCTGCTAATAAATAAATAAATAAATAAATAAATAAATAAATAAATAAACCTTAAAATAAGAGAGAGAGAAAGATGCATGGATCTCCAAGGATCCATGTAAAGTTTGTTTCTATGAGAGAAACCCATTGTTTCTTTCCCAGTCCTCTTCCCCTCAATGCAATAAAATGTTCAGTGAAAGAGATTTTTAGGGACACCTGGGTGGCTCAGCGGTTGAACATCTGCCTTTGGCGTGATCCTGGAGTCCCGGGATTGAGTCCTGCATCGGGCTCCCTGCATGGAGCCTGCTTCTCCCTCTGCCTATGTCTCTACCTCTCTCTCATGAATAAATAAATAAAATCTTAAAAAAAGAGATTTTGAAAAATCAAGTAAGAGATGCGTTTCACATACATGTGTATGTGTGCACATATACGTATATACATATATACGTATATGTGCATATATGTGTATACATACGTAGAAACATGTACCTACTGTATAAAAGACATCAGATGAACTGAAATGAATCAGTAGAGTACAGATTTTCAGAGCCAGGGGTGACTGGACACACAGCCTGGGTGTCTTCCCCTTATACTCTCAAACCCTGGAGCTCTCAAAAATCCAGGCAAGGTCCTAGCCTTTCCATATGATGTGGGGAAAGTGCATTGAAAGGCATCTCAAAGGACAGAGGGAGCTAATCTGACATCAGAGCTGAGAGCTGAGTTTATGTGTTTTGGTTTTACACTACAGGTTATACAGCACATGATTTGCATGCGGGGGTGTATTCTGAAGCCATAGTTTATCACACCTCCACCAAAGTTGCCCCGATGCTCTTTTCCCTTATTTCCAACTAGCAAACTCCTACTCCTTTCTTTAGATTCTATTTAAATGTCACTTTATCTGGGGAGTCTTCTCTGACCACCAGGGAGGATCATTTTTTTCTCCTGGACCTCAATCTCTCTCCAGATAATATCTCTATTATATCACGTATCTCATGGTCTTACATGGCACTGAACCGGAATACAACCAAGTAGACCTCTTGGTATCACTTTTGAATCCCCACTGATCTGCAAGATATATGGATGGCTCCTTTGCTGAATAAATCCTGAGTATGTGAGTAATAGAGGGAAACTTAGAAGTGGACATATAGTTTCAGAAAGAGCAGAACTCCAAGCCCCCCAATGGTGGCACCAGTCTCCCCCAACAGCTTTGCTATTGGTGACCATTTGTTTTGCCCCTTTTACCTATTTTGAATAAGAACCCAGTGCTCCCCAGAAGTAAAAGCAGTGTAATAGTCATTTGTTTGTTTATTTCTTCCCCACGCCAAGACCCAGAGTGACAAGTCTGGATTGCACATGGGGCGTGGGCATCAGAAACTGGGAGTCTCACCCTGCCCGGCCTGTCTGGCTCGTATGCTTGGGCAAGTCACATAGCTCCTGTGGGACTCTGTTTCCTCACCCAGTGGTAATGACTGGCTTCACAGGGTGGCTGCAAAGCTTAATTAAGGATTGAGAAGGAGGCAGAAAATACAAAGTGCTTCATACACGCAAAGAATTTTCTTCTCATATTTATTTTTGGGCTCAGGAACCTGTGGTAGGAAGTATTTATGACCTAGAAGAAGAGCCCAACAAAAAAAATGTAACTACTCTTCTCATTCTAAAATGGTTCCCTTGGTACCAATGGGCACATGGACCATACATTTATTTATTTTATTCTAGTATATTCTGTGGCAAGTTTCTGTGTACAGCTTGCTACCTTAACTACAAGGACTTTCTCCCTGATTCCTTTATGCTCAGATGGGTTGTGATGCTGCCAGCTTTTACCCCAGTCTCTATACTCTCAAACCTGTGCAATGAGGTTCACAGATGGGACGCAAAAGTTTGTGAGCAAACTCACAGGGGAGGGTTCCCTGAGTACAAACACAGGGACTTCAAAGCCCTGCACAAGTGACCTCCCAACTTGGCTGGGCTCCGTGATGCCCACCCCTGTCCTCAGCACCTGGAGACCCGGCAGGTTCAGGGTTTCCTTCACCACCAGAGCTTCAGCTTTGTTGTGATCCGATGGCTGAACAGTTGAGCAAAAGGACAACTGATCCTGAGGCGAGAGTGAGAAGGTGAGAGAGAGAGAGAGAGAGAGAGAGAAAAGCAAATCCAACAAGTGGTTTGATACTGCCTTAAAAAGCCTTATTATTACTATTACCTTTTAGAGGCTGTCCCTACACTAGGGATGTTCCAAGATCAAAACTGTTGAGACAGAGAAAACAAATGCATGTGCTGTGTTCGTTGCTGAGTGAGGAATACAGGCCACAAGGTGCCCATTATTGACACAGCACCTCCTCTGTACCCTCATCCTGCCCCAGCTGTCTTCAGAATCCCTGGCATCACACCCCAGAGGCAGTCAGTCAGTCCAGCCACGTGGATCAGATGAGGAGGAGGAAGTGTGAGGCAGTTATTGCAGGTTGCCTGGCCAGGTGTGGCGATGGCTGTGGAAAGGTGTGGGGCCACCAGGGCTTATATAAGGAGGAGAGAGAACATGGGCCAAAGGGGAAGATGTAATGTTGACTTTGATTGGCTAACTTAGCATGAGGCCCACTGAGGTGGGGCGGGAGGACCGACTTTGAAAGCATGACAAGGTCTCACTTGTATGCAGTACAAAGGTGCCTTCCAGATAGAGCACTGAAAAATGTGGGGATGAATGGAAAATGTGAAAAACCACATGCTACTTTAAACATTTACAAACATTAAAGAAGGCTGCTATTAGTAGAATATGATATCTATCCTAATTACATCAAAGTTAGATGCGCTGTTAAAACCATTACTCAACTTCATTTAAAAATCACTTGAAGAAAATGCAAAAATAATTTTTGCAACTTTAACCTTAGGTGCCCGCAGGTCACTTTCGCAGGAAAATGTGGCTATTGGAAACGTTGGACAGATTTTTTTTTTAAACCAAAGCATTATAACTTGTCTCCCACATGCCTAGAGTAAAATTTTCTATAGAAGCACTATTGTAGAAAAATGCCACATGCTAAGGATTGAATGCAGAGACCAGCTAATCACAACACATGAAAGCAAATGTAGGGACGCCTGGGTGGCTCAGTGGTTGAGCATCTGCCTTCAGCTCAGGGTGTGATCCTGGAGTCCCAGGATTGGATTGAGTCCCATATTAGACCCCCCACGGGGAAGTCCCTCTGGCTATGTCTGTCTCTCTGATGAATAAAAAAATAAATAAATAAATAAATAAATAAATAAATAAATAAATAGAAAGCACATGTAGTGTGTTTTGAGTGGTGCAAATACATTGGAATCTATCATGAATTATGGACTTAACAATCCTTTCAAAAATAGCCTTTTGGAAAGAGAACCTCTTACTAATGAAACCTCTCAGTTTCATTAGGGGTTAATTTTATATATGTTAATGATGGAAACAAACGACAATATGGAAATATCCCTTTAATTCTAAGCACTCCCTTTTTTTGGGGGGGGGCAGGGGAGCTTTCAGTGATTGCATATGTATCTTATATTTAACACATGGGAGATGAAAAGCAGTGTCAAGTAATTCTAGCACATAACCTGGTACTCAACCACCCAGCTGTTAAAGGAGTCCAAATGAATCGTTAGCTACAAAAGAGAAGTTTCTCAATCCACATCCCACTCTGAGGTCAACTCTCATCACAGGTGCACTTGGCTATGAGGCACTTGTAATATCAGAAGCAGAGAGGGCTGCCAAGTTCAAGTTGCCATGACTCTGAACATAGTTTAACATTCCACTCCAAGCCAGAGCCCGTAACTCCAGCGGCTGTTCTGATGAGGTCCCTTCTTGGTACCACTCTGGCTCACACCCACTGGCTACAGTGATGCAGCAGGTGAAGGACTTAAGTGTCACTAAGTTGGTTTCCAATTGCTTCCAGGAAAAAAAAAAATCCATGGCATATACGATTCTTGCACCCGACACCTGGCAAATTTCCCCTGTATTCAGAGGCCACAAAGACAGGATTTGACCATTGCTGTCACAGCCTTAAGCGCTGCCTCCCACACTTTGAGGGGGCCTCAAGACCCAGACACCTGGGGACATTATCATGTTGGAGACTAGGTATAGGAAAACACTCTACGCCTATCTGAAAACTTTGCCAAGCATCTCAGTCCTGACATGCCATTTCTTAGCTCTTCCAACTTCAGAACATTCTGTCTTAGGCACTGTCAGTCAACTCCACATCATATGCTGGTTTTATGGTGTTGATACACATGTACCAGAAAGGAGTCCAAAAGGAAGGACTCACCACCAACTGCTGTCTCCTGTAAATGCCTCTCCCCTGCTTTGCCCCTCGGCATTTTCTCCATGTGTTGTTCTTGGGCTGTCTGATTTGGCCTGAGCTGAAGTTCCACGAATATTCAAATAATAGGGCACCTGGGTGGAGGCTCAGTGGTTGAGCATCTGCCTTTGGCTCAGGTGGTGATTCCGGGGATCCTGAGATCAAGTCCTACGTCAGGCTCCCCAGCAGGAAGCCTGCTTCCCCCTCCAGCCTATGTCTCTCTCTGCCTCTCTCATGAATAACTTTTTAAAAATTGCAATAATAAACAACAGTGCTAATTACCAATAGCTCCTCAAAAAGGCAATAAATGAGCAAACTCACCTTTGCTTGGCCTTTGCTTGTTTCTTTGGCGATTGAAAGGTCAGAATGCTAGTGTCCTTTTTTGTGGCATCACGTATGTTGACCTTTCATCCCCTCGCGGGGTTCAATCTCTTCAAATGGGGAAAAAAAAATCAATCTAGACACTTTCCGCCACACACTTTTGGGTTGTGTCTTCCAAGTGACACACTTTGGGAGGTAAGCACAAGTCATGGTAACTGGCCACATCCTTTATCTGTGGAGTCCTAAGAGTTAGCAGAACTTGATCTTTGTGATGAAATGGCCTTTAGAAGTGGGTATGGCCAAGTTCAGAACGAGAGCATCATTACTGAGCAAGAGCGCTTTCCTTTTAAACAGAGAAACCAACAGCCGCGCACTACAAGGCTTGAAAAAAAGTGGAGCTACCGCAAAACAAACAAATATTCAGCTCAGTTTCAGGAAGTTTGGAGAGGATCAAACGAGCCTTTCTCGATTGAAGTTGTTGGGGAACATTTATGCTTACTTCAGCCTTAGTTCCTATTTATGCTGCCGGCTTTTATACATCGACCTCAGGAGGGCATTCCAACTTCAGGTTACTCACAAAGTGTCTTCAGAAAAGGAAGCCTGGAAATCCCACCCCCAGCATAGGGGAGGGGAAGCTCTCAACTCTGAGCTTGTTTCCAGACCACAGCTCTGGCCTTGAGGCGAGGAGATCTCAAAAATCGGAGAGGAATTCCACAGAGAGGGGGTGAGAAAGATTTCTCATGGTGTGAGCATGCCTGTGAGGAGAATGCCTTCTCTTGTGAGCGAAACCAGGAGACGAGAGAGTCTATTTGTGGAGCCCCAGCGAAGGTTTCCACTCAGAAGGAGCTCAATTTTCTGCCAGCCCCTGGGGAGGAGGATTTGGGACACTGTTGAATGCTCAAGCCAGTTGTCTTCCAGAACAAAGGAGGAACTACGCCAGCTCTTTGCAAACGATAGTCTTGTTTTATAAACCTATTTCTTTTCGGGTCTTAGTGTCAGTCACTTATCACAATGTTTTGGTTGGTGTTTTTAA
This sequence comes from Canis aureus, assembly GCF_053574225.1. Lineage (NCBI taxonomy): Eukaryota > Metazoa > Chordata > Mammalia > Carnivora > Canidae > Canis > Canis aureus. The sequence goes on from NC_135642.1 coordinate 30,248,388, forward strand.
GCCCCATTTGGTAGATGAGAAAATTGAGGCCCAGAGCTTAAGTCCCAAGGGACACAACAAATATAGGACACGGAAAAGCTGGGATCTGGGATGCCTGGGTGGTTAAGCACCTGCCTTTGGCTCAGGATCCAGCCCTGAGTCTGGCTTCCTGCCCAGCAGGGAGCCTGCTTCTCCCTCTCCCTGTGCTGCTCCCCCTGCTTGTGCTCTCTCTCCCTCTCTCTGTCAAATAAATAAATAAATAAAATCTTCAAAAAAGAAAAAAAAGAAAAGCTGAGATTCAAACCTCGGGTCTTTGAGCCCCTTAATATCTGAGTTCCAACATGCCACATCGGCTCCTAACATCATCCTTCCTAATAACCCATATTATTATTTGGTGAGAAGGGAGAGAGATTTTTGGAGAATACTAAAGAATTTCGGTGAGAGAGTGGGCCCACGGTAGAGGGAAATGTCATCACTTTGGTTGTTGTTACCCTGCCCTCATCCTTTCCTGAGACTATACAGAGGTTTCCTCTTAAAACCTGCATGTTGGAACTTGCTGGTCAAATTTAAGACCAGCAAGGTCACATCCTGCATATGGTGCAAGCTCACGTCAGAGAAGCCAAAGAGGAGGAAGCTGCTGGTTCTAGGAGTGTCAAGTCTGAAAGATGCTCACGCCTAAACACATAAACGCCGCATGACGCCTGCACCTGGAGAGAGTCTCAGGAAGGTCATCCGCACTTCAGCGAGAACAAGTCTTCCTATTTAGCTATTTCCTACTACGCACACGCCTAGCTACACAGGTATCTACTTGGCTTCCTCTGGGGCTTAGGAAAAGCCTCCTAACCTGTGTGGAACAGCCTCCCTTTTTTCATCATGATAGGACAGATTCTGACTGTACAAAACGTGCAACTATTCTATGGCACAACACTGATGTGCGTCCTCCCTACCTCACCCTCCTTCCCCCATAACATCGATAGCCTCAGGCACACGAGAACGCTTCCACTCCAGGAGGCTTCTGGGAGCAGCAGCTTTCTGAACACTCCTCCCACCCTAATCTTTTTTAAAGTTGGTACAACATGTCCATGAAGTCGACTCTCCCTTCCAGAGTTTTGAACAGCCATTTTAGTCACCTAAATCTGAGAGAGATAAATTTATAATCCACTTTAGGTTTATGTGGGGAACCATAAATATCAGGCTTGAGCCCTGAGGGCTAGAATTTCATGGGCCATTAAGCATGTCACCAGGTGGAAAGCTGTCAATAGCTGGATGTGAGTTATACTCAGATAACCACAGTGGGCCTGGCTTAAGAAAGTGTAACCCTGATCAGAGAGGGGTGTCTTTCTGCCCGCCTCCATCTCTCCGCTCACCAATTTTCCCCTCCCTCCTCTGCACTCGTTTCTTGTTAGGTCTTTAGACTTGTCCCCGTGCTAGAAAGCAGGCCGCCTTTCTCTTGCCTAGACTGAAAGGCGAGGTGACATACAGAAAGAACAGGAGATTTGCAGGGAGGCAGACCTGGATTGAAAATGTCTGTTTTTCCATTTGTAGCTATGAAATGATGCACAAGTTACTTAACCCACCTTAGCTTCAGTTTTTCCAATTGTAAAATTATTAAAGATCGTTAATAGCATAAAAAAGGTATAAGTAGGGTCACTAGGAAGAGATTATAGGGAGATGGTCAATGGGGAGAGATTATAGGGAGCTAGAATTCCTGCTTAGTAGACAGGAGAACTTTCTAAAAACCAGTTGGGCTGCAGTGAAAAGAAATGAAGAAGAAGAAGTTAATACCCCCCGTTTCAGGTTTTGTGCCTAAGCTGGACGCTGGGTAGAGGGTCCTGGGAATACAAGGGAATCTAGCCTGGCTACTTCTTGAAATTTCCCTGCTAATCTTGCAATTCGATGATTCTATGATTTGCATATGTGTCCTTCCAGAAAAGCCATGATAAATCTTCTCAAAATCCCCAACAGAGAATAAAAGTAAAGTGACATTATTTTTTCTCAAATTCATTTTCCTTCTAGAATACTAATCCTTCCCATGTTTTTTCTCTCCATTCAATTAGTTGGTACCGAATCTCATTTCCACTGAGCGCACAGAACACCTTTAACCATTGTGAAACACTTAACATTTAACACAAACCACATGGCCATAAGTTTTCATTACTTCCCACTACACAAATAGTTCCATTTTTAGAAAAATCAAAATTCTCTCTGCTGCCTCTTGCTCTCCTTCTCTCCATTGTTTCTGTTTGACCAGCTCGGCAGTACTCTCCCATCCTGCCCTCTTGCTGTCTGAGCCCGTGGCACCTGCCAATAAAAGTGATGACAGACTTTAATGTTCACGCAGGTTTCCAACAACAGAGTTCACTTCATAATCACCAGAGTTCAGCTGGTAAGCCTGATCTGAGTGACATTGGATTTTTTACCTGAGATGTTACACTGTGGGCTTTCATTTCTACAGGTTATGAACCACTTTGAAAGTGAATTTTTTAGCTTGCTAGGGGCAATGACCTATGAGCCTGCAGACAAATCCCAACTGATTGGGCAAAGCCCAAACCCTTGTTAGAGTGCTTGAGTTTGCTTGGAAAATTGGCTGCCACGTATGAGTCATAGACACAGGGTCGACCTTTGGAAGACTGTGTGTGTGTGTGTGTGTGTGTGTGTGTGTGTGTGTGTGTGTATTTGAACATGCCTGGCACATGAAGCAAATCATAAGCGTACCCTGCAAACAGTAACTTCTGTTTGGCCTAGGTGAACATAAGGGCAGCCTTACATCAGAGGAGGGCCCCAGAAGATGAAGGCCATCATGCATAGGAAGGGACGGGAGTGCCAAGGCCGGGACTGCCATCCTCACCCTGCTTACAAAATGACTGTCGTCGCTGCCTGTCCATTGATCAGTCACATTCTGGGGAAGCAGAGGCTTGCACCCACAGATCTTACTTATTCAACTAGGTACTGTTATCCCCATTTTACAGAGGAAGCTCAGAAAGGTTAAGTAGCCTGCTCACAGTCACATTACTGTGACAGAATGTGACCCCATGATGATGCTCTTCGGCCTCTGGATTTTTCATTACACCCTAATTCTTTTGGTGCAGGGTCTGACTATATCTGCCTATCAGACCATGTTTTATCTACCTGGTCTTATTTCCCCCCCCCTTTTTTTTTTGCCTCTGATAGTATATTTCTTGCTATTTGTAGCCAGATCCTCCCTTTCCAAATTGGCTCTCTTTTTTGCCTAATAATGTAATTTATGTTTCAAATACCCTAGGGCAATACTTTTCATGTTCAACTTTTTTTTTAAGATTCTATTTATTTATTCATGAGAGACACAGAGAAAGAGAGGCAGAGACCCAGGCAGAGGGAGAGGCAGGCTCCCTGCGGGGAGCCTGATGCAGGACTCCATCCCAGGACCCCAGGATCTTGACCTGAGCCAAAGGCAGATGCTCAACCACTGAGCCACCCAGGTGCCCCGTGTTCAAATTTTCAAAACTACAAAGAACTTGAGGGACAGTTAAAATCCTAATGAGAGCATGAGTTCTACCAGGAGAACCCTGAGGTTGGCAGCCAACACTTAAGATGAAGAAGTGGCTTCCCGTCTTCTCCTATGAAAGCTGCCTTTCATAGTTGGGATTTAGAATGCCTATCATTTTAATCAAAGTAGCTACTGAATGCAGACTTGTTGATCAAGGTTTCTCACAGGCTAAAGACAGAGAAGTCTTATTTCTTCCCTTTGCAAATAAAGATTCCAATCATTTCACACCGAAATTTGGATAATACAACACTTTAGATTTACATGTCTGATGGTATAGTTAATGTTCTGTTTCGAAGGTAGCATTTTGTAAGAGGAAGATTTATTTTTACCCTTGACACAATTTGAATTTAACAAACACATTTTCTCCATATTTATTTCCACTGAAACTTTATGGCTAGAATCAAGCATCAAAAACAAAGAAGCAGGCAGGCAAACGAGTGAACAAAAAAACCTACCCCAGTTTTTCTTGCCCATGTAGCTAGAACCTATGCTCTCTGAGGTGACAAAGGCTGTGTGCTTTGTTACAGTAGGCTGAAAAATGGCTCCTCCTCCCCCTAAGATGGCCACATCCTAATCCCCGGAACCTGTCATTATGTTATTTTAGATGGCAAGAGGGACTCTGCAGATGTGATTAAGTTAAGGACCTTGAGATGGACAGATTATTCTGGATTATCCTGGTGGGTCCAATGTAATCACAAGGGTCCTTAGAAGAGAGAGGCAGGAGGGTCAGAGACACAGAGGCAAAGTGATTATGGAAGCAAAGGGACAGAGAGAGAGAGGCTGGAAGATGCTACGTTGCTGGCTTTGGGGATGGAGAGAAGCACCACGAGGAAACACATACAGGTGGATCTACAGCTAGGAGTTAGGAAGTAGTAGAGCCTCTCAAAGGAACTAGCCCTACCAACATCCAGATTCTAGCCCAGTAAAACTGATTTGGGGCTTTTGAACTCCAGAACTTCAAGAGAATAAATTTGTGTTGTTTAGAGCCTCATGTTTGTGATAATTTATTATAGAGGCACTAGGAAATTAAAGAACTTGCTTCCTATTTATTGCAGCTTTCATGACCAGCGTAGTGCTTGGCATATAATATGGACCCATAAATTAATATTTACTGAATGGACTGAAAATATAAAGGAAGGATATCATGAAAATATAATGTACCCAATTGATGGCAACATTTGTGGGTTTAAAAAAACTCCTGATTTCCAAGGATGAGAAAAACTTTTTTTTCTTTTTAAGGCTCAGCTGAGTGTACGATTGCCCAGTTATCCCTGACTTGGCCCCAGAATTTAGGCAGCTTTGTATTAGCTCTTCAGGGCTAGCGAGCTCTTCCCCGGCAGCAGGTGGAAGAGACCAGAGGGCATGATAAAAAGCATTTAGAGGCCAATTCCTTTATGAATACCTATTTAGTGCTTTCAGGGACTCAAATACTAGGGAGGTGGGAAGGAAGAAGAGGTGGTGTCCATACCATGCAACACAAGCAAATACCAGCACATTGAAGAATGCCTGGAATATAGCAGGCACTCAATAAGTAAATGGTAGAATGACTGACATTCAGAGCCGGTGTGGAAATGTGACCACCCCCCACACCCCCTTCCCCAAGCCTTCCACAGTGGAAGTCAGTCTCCCATCACCTCTGCATTCTGTGCTTCCCTGGATGTTAATTTCAATCAGATTTTACTCAAATAAACTAAACAGGCACAAAGGAGAGAACCCTCCAACCTCAGACACAGACGCATCCACCACACATATTTTGGCTACAGAGACTGCAGACCATGACAATATGCCTCACCTTTCCTGGGACTCCCTCACTTGTTCAGTCCTTATGGGTCTTTTAATTTAAAGAAAAAAGAAATTAAGCTGTTCTGGCTGATTGAAGAATAGTTTCCCCAAGGAACATATTAACACTTAATGGTTATATTAGTGATTTACAGTAACTTCTCATTCAGGATTCTTTTCGACTCATCGTAGAGGTAAAATCAATACCTTCTCCAAAGTGGAGAAATTTAGGTGATTCATCTCTGAGATTCAGGAACAAAGAAAAATTAATGATAAAGACCGAAAATAACTCCAGTTCTCCCCATTCAGGGTCTAATTGACTCTGAATCATAATTTCAGAAGGCAGAGACCTTGGGGATCACCTAGTCCTGTTTCCTCACTTTGCAGATGAGGTCCGGCTAGCTGGTAGACAGCAGACCCAGGTTCTGAGTCCCAGATTCAGTGTGCATCCCCAACTGCCTTGCTGCATTAGACGATGGTATAGAGAGTCGGGAGGCACACAAAACTAAACAGACACCAATCTTGCTGGCAAGGTGTTAACAATCTAGCAGAGATAGTCCATAAAAAATTATGACACAAAGTCAACAGTGATAAGTTGAACATCAGAATTATAGATGAAAAAGGAATCTTTAAATCACTGACCCTTGAGATTTCTTTTTTTCATTTTTTTTATAATGGTAATCAAACTTGTTTAATAGTGAAATTATTCCTGTCTTTCAAGATTCCTTGAAACTAAGTATTTGCACTATAATTTATTTAAAGGATTTCACAACATATCCTATTTGAGTATCTGATTTGAAAACAAATAAACAACCAAGTCAGACCACACAATGCACATTGAATGAGATCTTCTGGGCAGGTATCTTCCCGTCTGCCCAGGCAAGCCAAACCAAATGAGGCACTGGGTCGAAAAGGAAGGAAGAGTAAAGGATAAATCCATTGACCACCACCCCAGGAGGCCAAGAGACTCTCTCGCCCAACCTCCATTAGTCGTGACTGGCTCTAAAATAAAAATAACATACTCAAGCTGTGATAGAGGAAAGGTCTTGGTTTGGAACCCAACTACAAAGTATTAGCAAAGAGAGATTATTACCCACTAGAGACTCTCTTTTTGGTATAATTAGAAGAATAAAAAGACCACTGAATAGTGGGATTTGTGAGAAATATGGGTCATGTGTCGGCAGCGCTACTTGCTTGCAAAATTGGCTATGTGGGTTGGCACATAGCACCGTGAATATTAGAAACCACAAATCTCCAGAGTTTCCCCAACAAAGTAAAAGGCCTTGTCTAGAGATTGACAGCTTGGAGGTCAGTTCATGTAAGAAGTCTCTGTGTGAGCTCCAAAGCTACCTATGCATTTCCTACTTTTCTTTCTCTTCCTCCTCCACCCCTGCCTCTGCCTTTACCCTCCCATTTTCCCCTTCTTCTCCTCTTATTTTGGATACATGTACCTTAGTGGGTCTAACTGTGGCTTATGATGCTTCCATCAACCTGCCGGAGAAAACCAGCCCTCTCCATGTCAATGACCAATTAGGAAACCAGGAGCATCTCTGGACAATGGAACAAAGCATATTTCCATGAACAAAACCCAGGGAAGCAGATTCTTTTGCCCCTGGAAGACTAGAAGGAGTTATTCCCCTGTTAGAATATACTGCAGTTGAAGGTCCAAAAAAGGAAAAAAAAAAACAAAAAAACAAAAAACCTCTCTGTATTGACAACAAAGCCAATTCTTGAGAAGAATGGGGACCTCTTCAAAACTTCCTCTTGGGAGCCTGAAATGGAAATCAAGTATTTCCCTGTTTCTATCTGTTTAATTGTAGACTCTTCTATAGGAGTTCTAAATAAATTAAGTAAATGTCTTCTTGAAAAAAAAGTAAAAGATGAAATGAGTTTTCAAATCCTTAGGATTAAGTACACCTTGGACACAGACAAATAGCCAGGTGCTCACACCACACTTCCATTAACCTCTGCCTGGAATGCTCTCTCAGCTAACTATTCCTTCACCTTCCTTCATGCTCTGAAATATTATTTGGCTAGATCTTCAATATGATTTTCAGGACTCTCCTGTGGGGGGCAGATCCTATACCATCTCTCTCCTTAGCTTAGCACTTGTATCCAAAGCCCTTAGATTGTGCGCTTGTGTACTTTTCCATTTCTGTGTTCCTGTCTCCTCCAAGAAAATGGGGTGGTGGTGGTGGTGGTGGTAGAGAGTCAAAATTTTCTTTCTTTTTAAAATTTTATTTCATTATTTTTTTCTTTTTAGAGAGAGACTGAGCATGCAAGTGCGAGGTGGGGAGAGGTACAGAAGGAGAAAGAGAGAGAGAGAATCTTGAGTAGGTTCCATGCCCAGTGAGGAGCGGGATTTGGGGCTCAATCTCACAACCTGGAGATCATGACCTGAACTGAAATCAAAAGTCAGATGCTTAACTGTCTGAGCCACCCAGGTGCCCCCATATTTTCTTTCTATATCCCCAGTGCCTTCTATGTATTAGGAGTTTGTAAAGGTCAGGATGATTCTTAAATAATACATGAAATCTGTATTTCCTGGGCTTCCAATAGACAAGAGAATCCAGAGTTCTAAGTAATGGATAGGAGAAAGGACCAAACCCCGTGGCTGGTCTCCTCACAGACCATATCAACAAGGCAAAGTCCTCCTGTCTCTATTTCTGTTTCCCCACCTATTTGTACTTATGTTTTTAAGAATCAAAGGGTTTCTCTTTGCAAAAGTCTTGAAAAGACTAGGTAACAATTATTTTATAAATGCCAATCGGGGGACACCTGGGTGACTCAGTGGTTGAGCATCTGCCTTTGGCTCAGGGTGTGATCCTGGGGTCTGGGATCGAGTCCCACAGTGGGCTCCCTGCGAAGAGCCTGCTTCTCCCTCTGCCTGTGTCTCTGCCTCTCAGTCTCTGTGTCTCTCATGAATAAATAAATAAAATCTTTTAAAAAAATGCCAATCAGATCCTCAACTTGATCCCAATGAGCTATTATTAAGTACAATGCAAAGGAGACAAAATTTAGCAGAGAAATCTGAACTTAAAAGATTTGGCCACAAATGTAAGCCAGAATTCATTTTTCCATTCGAAGAAAAACATCCCTACTTCCATTGTGATGCTTGGAATTTAAGCTTCAATTATAAAAGGTCTTTGGAAAGGCATTATTGAAACGGCTGACGGTCCTTGTAGAATCACTTGGCCAAGTGTGTCCTCCTGTCAGCCTAGACTGTCATCTGAGTATATTGACCCTCCCTGACTGAAAGTCTATGAAAGCCAGAGGAGGAGGAACACGCTGTAAACCTGCTGCAGAGCATTAACAAGAACACAATTAAAAACCATCACTTCTGGGACTTATCACACAACTTGGAAATGGCGTTCAATAAAGGAAAAGATAATTTGGGGCCACACTCGTGGAATGAACATCTCGCACGCAGTCACTGGTCTGGATTTAGAAAACTGCTTTGATCCCCAGAGAGTAGCTTGTTAATGAGTATTTTAAAGGACAAGATCGAGGTGGTATGATAGAGTCGAAGGGTTCCAGTCTTGCTTCTACTTCTGTAAAAGGCAAGTGGAACTGCCTCTGAATAAGATGCTTTCTACCTCCCTGAGAAAACGTCCCCATCTCGAATATGGGAGGTGGAGACCACCAGCTTAACTCTCTGCTCCACTCTCAAATTTGGGTCTTCGTGACCAGAACATTGGAAAGAACTTAAATACGAGAGCCGTGAACACTCAGACCTTATCCAATCTGAAGCAAAGGTGAGGAAACTTGATTCTAAAAAGTCATTTTTATTAAAATATATGCTAATGACTAACACATAATTTTTATAGAGATGCAGGGATTTATGTAGTTGAAGAGTTCATGATCAACTTTCTGAACTTGATATGCTCATTGGTGTCACCAATTACCCATGGTGGTCAAACCTCCTAAGTAAATATAAACATATTAGAAATCACAGACAAGAAGATGAGAAAGGGTTAATCTATTAACATTTTTTTCAGGTTTACACAAAACTTGAATAGTATAATACAGCTCCATGTATTCCCTCCTGGTAAAACAAATGTTTTGCCACTCTTGTTTCACCTATACTCAGCTCCACCTCAATATATTTTTTCTTTATTTCTTTTTTTTTTTTTTTTCTGGAGCATTTTAAAGTAAATCTCAGATATCAGTTAGCCATTTCATGCCTAACTACTTCAGTCTTCATCTCTGATAGAGATTTTTAAAAAACAACAACCATGCCATTACTACACCTGACAACATTAAAGAAATAATACCTTAAATAGCATCTAGAATACCAGTCCATACCCACATTCCATCAATCACCCCCCCAAAAAAAGGTCCCCCCCCAACTTTTGGCTTGCATCTGCATCTAAGTAAGGGCAGAGTTGAAACTGATTTCACTCAATTTAAAATCCTTTGTCTTTTAAATATTTATTTAGATTCCACCATTAGTTAGACACAATGTATCTGGAACACAGATAATGTGAAGCCCAGCTTCAAAGTTACTAAATATTTCATTATTTGAAATGTCTGATTCTATGAATCAGATTCAAATGTAGTTAAAGTCTCTAAACTGGAGATATATCAACTAATTCTCATAATTTTCTCAAATGCATGAACTATTTAGGCAACTTTACTTGCCTGTCTTAAACATGTTTTGTCAAACTTTTTAAGATTCTCAAAAAGAATACGTCTAGAAAGCACAGCAGTCCTCATTTTGCTCATATAAAAGCTGAGTTTCCTGGACTGGGGAGCAGCCCAGCACCAGATGTAGCATTTTCAGCTGCAGTTTTACCTAAATTCAAAAAAGAGACATCTGACTGAATACAGCGACAGTGAGGCCAGCTTTGTAAATAGGGCTAAGAGCCCCAAGCTGTCATAGACTGGCTGTTGGGAAGGAGGAAAGTGAACAGTTTCTACATTCAGCCTTCATGTAGCCTCTCTGGTAACACACAGGCATTGCTGTGACTCATAACTAGAAATACTGTTTTATAACACCGATCTGTGTTTTGTAACACACGCGGAAACAAAAAAAAAAAAAAAAAAAGAAGAAGAAGAAGAAGAATATTTAGAAACCAAAACCAATCCCTGCATCTGGGCATTGATATCAAGATCTCAGGATGTCAGAGTGGCTATTTAATCCAGATAAAGTAGGCAAGGCCTTATCCTTTTCTTTGGCAAGAAAGTGGAGGCTTCCTGCCTGCTGCACATGCCCATAGGAGGAGCAATGATGAATTTAATTTTCTTAAAACAGAAGCATTTTCAGACTTGTGTTTTCCTGGACAGCTGCCTGGTGGCTGTAATACATAATAAGGGCGTGTAATTGACAGTAATGTGAATCACTCACTGAAATTCTGGCAAAAAAAAAAAAAAATATATATATATATATATATGTGTGTGTGTGTGTGTACTCCATATATATGTATATGTACACACACACGCACATATATATACATATATATGTATATATATATGGAGTTTTTTTCAGGAAAAAATTAAGAAGCACATTCATCCTGTCCATTGAAAACAGCAATTATATTACATTTCAGCTCGTTAGCTACCTTTATATTAAAAAATCACTGTAATTTACACTATCAGGATCTCTTGTAAGGAAGTGGAGTGATTACACAATGCATGTAATCGGATGGGTTGGGTCAGACATCTGTGAAATGGCAAATTTAGTTGGGTTACTTGGTAGAGCATACGGGGGATTCCTCTCCTAAGAGTAAGTTACAGGAGACGGACCTCCCAATAATTTTGCTACTTGAAAAGCTGCTGACAGGACCTTGTGATTATTATGATAATACTCAGGCCAGACTGATCAGGCCGCCACTGACGTCCACGTGCACCATCAGAATCCCCTTCACAGAGTTCAGACACAGGGATCTCCAAAAGAATGGCTGGGGATGTTCCCAGGTAGGAACTGTTGGAACCATGGAAGCTTTCAGATCAGGTAAAGAGTTTCTTCATCTATTGATTCTCTTTGAATAAGGGAAAGAAATAATCTGAATTAACTTCACTATCAACCTGAAAGGGCCCCTCTTTTCCAAGGCAGAGGTGCAGAAACCAAACCCAGCAAAGCAATACAGACTGAATTCCATTTAGATAAACACTGACTCCATCTGAACTCCACAGGTTCAGATATTTGTCTGAACCTTGGGGATCTGTGAAACTGGAAAGCCCTTGTTCAAATATGCAAGGTGCCTCGAGCTTCTGACTCTGGAAGGAATAGGGGGTATTCTGAACTGTGACAATTACATGAAGAAAAACCTGGGGCTTTATTTATTTATTTTTTATTTATTTTTTTTTAACCTGGGGCTTTAGAATGTTGGACTGGTGTTGGGAGATGTATTCTGAACCAAGGAGGAAAGTGTGGAAGCAGTTCTTTCTCTCCAGATAAAATACTACATGAAAACAGTTTGGGTTGATTTTTCTATATTAAGAACTCCCATTCTTAGAAGTGAAATTGAAGTAAAATTTCACTAAATCAGAGTTTATGTCAAATTTTTTGAGGAATCAAACTAAAATTCATTCTGTACCTTTTCCCTAATTACCCCTGAGAAGCTTTTTCTTATAAGACAACAGTTAGGGGATGGGATTATTGGCTCATGATGGCTCTCATCTTTGACAGCCAGTAATCTCCAGCTTAATCCTGAATTCATTTGCAAATAGTTGCTAACAGGCAAAAAGAGGGTAGAGCTCCATAAACCACTAAAAAGAGACATCATATACACAAATAGTTCCTGGAAAATATTTCAGATACTATATCTCAAATGTAAGACAGGTGGAGACTGTCAAAATCTGAAAAGTAACATGTAATATGTTTAACTGGCTCTTTGCAGGCATTCTCTTTGTTACTCTATGAATACATTTTACATGAGTTTGAAATGTGTTATTTATTTTTATAATTGAGAAAAATGTGTTAACGCTCTGGAATGTCCATGTGTGGAAAAATAAAACATTACATGGAATTGCACAAACATATGATTTATAATGCACATATCCAGGACCAGAAATTCTAACGAAGAACCTTATTCAACAGAAAAAAAAACACATTTTTTTTCTTTAGCATTTGCAATTCTGGTATACTATAATGCTGAGGCCAAGCATATATTTTATTAGTTTACACCCTAGCTAAGCAATAAAATGTGTGTCATTTCAAATACAGAAAACATGTTTTTCACAAAAGTTACATTTAATGTCTATTTTGCCCCCCTCCCCCACTTTAGTGACTCTGTGGTGTGCCACCCAGATTCCTCCCTCCAGAATCGAGGCTCTTTAATAAGATCGAGCCTCTTTAATCGAGGCTCTTTAATCCTTGGGACCTGGAGTGTTGACTGCCAATGGCTCACACCTGAGACTTGCCTTTGGCTAAGGGGAGCTTGCCTTGCCCAATATCATGCCCCTCCCTGTGGAGAGCTGGCATTCAGTGGCTGGTTGGTGCAGGGTAAAATATCCAGTCTCAACTGGATATTTGCCTCGACTTAAGACATCTCTCAAGGGTTACTGCTTCTCATCTCCCTGTGGCATCTGCTGACCTCAGGCTGCAAATGCATGACAATTCAGTTTCTCCTGCCCAATCCCCTTCCTTCACCCCTTACAGGTGTGTTCCTAAGAGCACACTCCAATCAACTTTCTATATGCAAATCTCAGAGTCTGTTCTCTGGGGAACCCAATCAACGCATTTATTTAAAGGTAGGGGTGACAAGTTGAGAATGATGATGAATTTTAGATGACAATATGGTAGAACTTTATTTGGTGTGAGGTAGACCCAGCCTGGCCTTTATGCCAAGAGGGTTGGTTCCAAGCTTTCTAAGTCTGGCATTACAAGGTGAGCCCATTTAATGGTGATCACACAACGTGAGGAACTTTATGATGAAGTTTTACTATTGTATTACTATAGATGAATCATGGACAGTGTGTAGATCCTTTGACCATATGCAGAATGTTAGAAATTGCCTCTTCTGTGTTTCAGGGGCGAATTAACTCAACACTCTAGGATTTTTCCTTATAAGTAAAACTCTGGGATGGAATGAAGAATTCACTGACCATTAAAGAGTAGCTTAAGCACTAGGAGAATCTCTGAGAATGGGACCCACATTGGTCATTTTGTTCATTAGAAATCTAACTACCAAGTGAAACATACCAGTAGTATCTCAGGTAAAGCAATTTAGGGCAATCAACATGTATTCTTCTCAATGATACTGTCCCCCAGTGACTCCCATAATGAAAATGAGAACATTTTTCCATCTCTCAAATCACCCCAATTATAGGCAGGATTAGGTAACTTCCACAAATCAGGCCACAGAAAGTTCTTTGATTTAGAGATATCAGAACTCTTTTGTTGAGTATGTGTGGCGGGGGAAGGAGTGAGGGGCCATGGATTTATGTGTGATGGGTTGACAGTTTTCCCTTTTCCAACCTGGAAAGGCACAGACTGAGTGTCTTCTAGGACAGTTTCGACTTTGATTGCACTTTGCTGTGCGAAACTGCAGCACAAAATGAAGACAGCTCCTCTCACTTCGTTATTAAAGACTCCCATCTGAGAAAGGAGAGGGATGAAAGAGGCTACAAGAGATGGTGTTTCATCAGGAATCAAAGATCTTCCTTCCTCCTGTTCTCCTTTAGCTCAGTGATAGAAGCCTCACGAGAGAATGAGTGTGAAGCTGAGAAAGCCAGACTTTACATTTCCTATGAAGAGATGGACTTTCCATTAGAGGCAAGAAAACATTTCCTCTCCTATTATAATAATTCCAAAGTGCTTTTTGACCTTGGAAGGAAAAAAAAAGTCAGTGTTAAGATAGAATTGGTTAGGTCATCGCCTAAGGAGGCATAAAGGGCCACCAGGAAATAAATTAAAATTAAAATAAAAATAGATTCTTTTATTGGGTCACATCTCATCCTCTCATTTATAAGCAAGGTTTCCACTCAAGGAATTGATACTGCAGGGGATAATTTGGCTCCTCTTGTTTTGACTCAAGAAAAAGTTACAAACAAGAAAAGGGAGGAAACTGCTCATAAAGCTTAAAAGGCAGAGGATTCCAAGGAAAAGCAGACAGAAATCATGGTTGTGTGCAGCTACTTCTGAAGTGGGCCAGAGTTTTGAAATCATTGGTCCCGGCTAAGTTAAGGAAACACACTTATATTCCAGACCAGACAACCATAGCATAGCAATGTCACGCGCTCTGACTTTGAACAAATAAATGTCATTTATTTCCAAAATTTACCTTACGACTCAGGAAGTAATCTAGGATTATCAAAACATCTACTTTCCAAACTGTTTAACATATTCGGATCACTTTGCCCATTACAGACTAGACAAATATAGGATATTTTCCTTGATAGAATATACTCTCTACTTGAGGAGAGATTGGCCAATTCTTTCCTCTAGTAGGTGGTTTTCTCCTTTGCCTTTATTTTTTTTTTTAAGATTTATTTATTTATTTTAGAGAGAGAGAAAGAGAGCACAAGTGTGTGGGGGGAAGGGGCAGAGGGAGAAGGGAGAATCTCAAGCCAAATCCCTACTGAGCGCAGAGCCAGATGCAGGGTTGGATCCCAGGACACATGAGATCATGACCTGAGCTGAAATCACAAGTTGGATGCTTAATGCTTTACTGACTGAGCCACCCAGGTGCCCTCTCCTTTGCCTTTAAATAGATGCCAACGGTAACTGAAAATGTCTCTTTCTTTTTCTCTGTGTAGATTTGATTATCTAGTTTATAAAATCTTGTATTGATAATGCAAACAAATGCTATTTAAGAAGTCACTTAGCAAAAGAACACGTTCTTCATCTTAGAATAAAAGTAAGTATTCTTAAGCCTTCTGGATGAGGTTCTGTCTTAAATCTGCAAAAAGAAACTTTAAAGCCATCAGTCCTAAAACTGAGACTCCAGGTACATAGGGGAAGCTGCCAGACATTAAGAAGCCCTTTGAATTGTAGTATTGGTTTGCAGAATAATATAGAACAAATCTCACAAGACAATTTCAAATATTAAATATCTGTTCTTCCTTTTAGCTGTTAACAATGAAACTATTATTGCTTTTCCCTAGACTCAAATTTGCAAGAAGGATGCAAGGTCATAAAATTGTGTGTGTACACACACACAACACTCTTATTTAAAATCTACAGATATTAATTGAACACATAGTAGATACCAATCATTTTGCTAAGCCTAAGGGATAGAAAGATAATTAAAGCATATCTAGGGCAGAGCTACATAAACAACAACTATTCCACAATATACTTTCTGTACTGTCACCTTAACAATGTACTGTGGGGGCCGAGGAGCTGTGGTAATAGTTTAACAAGGGGAAGGTAGCTGGAGAAGGCTTTGGTGGCAGATGCTATTTGTGTTGGCCTTTGGTGGAGCAGTAAGAATTCTACAGGTACAGGAGTTGATGAAGGACATTTCAGGACAAACAAAATATAGCAGAAGCAAAGGCACTGAGGTATGCCAATGTACAATCTTGTAGAAACTGGTCATTGAGGATGGCAGAAATTGCCAGCATAGAAATCAAGGAATGAGCAGTAGAAAGATCAAGATTGTGGTCGTGTGCAGCTACTTCTGAAGTGGGCCAGAGTTTTGAAATCATTGCTCGCTGCTAAGTTAAGGAAACACACTTATATTCCAGACCAGACATACATAGCTTAGCAATGTCACGTGCTCTGACTTTGAACAAATAAAGGTCATTTATTTCCAAAATTTACCTTACAACTCAGGAAGTAATCTAGGATTATCAAAACATCTACTTTCCAAACTGTTGGAAAGGCCCTTGAGTGCCACATTAAGAAGTATAGACTCTTTGGGTATTGGAAAGGACTGGAAGGTTATCAAGGAGGGAGAATAAGAAGATCCTGTTGGCAGTGGGATTTCAGGATTTCAGGATTTCTTTTCTTTTTCTTTTCTCTGAGAAAAGAAAGAGCAGGAATTGCTGAATATAAAGGTAGTGTTTTCTAATATACCTGGTCTTAGAGAATAGAGTTTAGCCAAGGCATGTTCTTAGCACAACTTTGCACGCAATAATTCTTAGCACAACTAGATCACGCTGGTGTCTCCACTAAAAAATTCACAGTGGTCCCTTGCACACTGCGAAGCAAAAGCAGTGCCAAACTGCATCTTGAATACTCTGCTCTGTAGATTTACTGTCTGTAGAGCTTTAAAGTTAGAAAAATATTTCAAGCCCAATCTGTCACTAACAACTTTATACGTTTTGCTCTTTCCTAAATCATCTGGCTATTGGGACGCCAAGTCTGAAGGAGATGTTTCCAATGGTAAGCCCTATTGACATCTGCTTTCTCATTCTCTATATTAAATACACTAGCATATTGATGCCTCTTTAAGCCCAAAGCCAAGCTGATGATGTGGACAATTAAAAAAAAAACAAAAAACCCTGATTTTTCTCCTACTTGCCCACATTTATTAGAAGTCTGAATTTACACAGTGCCTGGATAGCAAAGAAAGCAATACTATTTTTTTAATTATTATTATTATTTGATTCCTCTTCAGGACAGTCCCTCACGGCAGGAAACTGGTTAGTTTGCAGATAGGAGAAATCTAGGACCAAAGAGAGAAAATAATTGGAAATCACTGTTTTGATGGAGTCAGGGGCAGAGTTAGCAATAGCATTCCCCAGCCGCCACTCTTCTGGGGAAGCCCGACAGCCTTGTTCTCACTGCAGACTTAAATGTCCTCCTTCCATGTAGATCAATTCGATTCCTGAGCCCGAATGACAAGCTAAACTACCAATAATGCCTTGCACAGAGTTTTAAGCGACATAATCAACCGGAGAGGGACTTGTGTCAGTTACTTTGTCTCCTTAAAAATCAAGAGTAACAGTGGTTAAGAGAGAAGTTTTTAACAAGGAGGAAAACCCTAGACAGTTGTCTCTGAGATTCTTCACCACGGCTTCAAGGACAACCAGGAAAAGAGCTGCTATTTGAGGCAACTTCATTATAAAATCATTTTTAATAAGCAATCTTAACAAAGAGAGGGAATACTCTTGTGGAGAAACCCTCCAGGGACCCAGAGGCTGCCCAGTTAAGTTATTAGGAAGTTTCACACAAGGGACCAAACAGCTATTTCATTGGCCTCGGGGGACAGAGTTTAGTTTTCACCCGTCCTCCAGAGGCACTGGTGTTATCTTGTCTACTAACAGCACAGGCTGGTAACAATCAATTATCCCGACGCCCCGACTTGGTGAGGGAAAGTGAATTTTCAGTTTTGTCGACACAAAAAAAGACACCATGTAAGAGAGACAGATAAGTTAGCGCGATATAGTTCATGATATACCGAAGACTTTTGTGAACATGCAGCCGATGAAAATGCCTCATCTGGATCTTAGTGTTCTTCACCTGCAACGAGAGAGACCCGTCCTTGGAAAATCAAGAAATAGCAACAAAGACAAAAGGAAGTCGAATTATCCCCCTTACTGTCCAGCTGTGTGGGCGAAATGGTTCTTGGCGCTGGTGAAAAAAATAATAGTCCGCACAGTTTACTTTGCCGACCGAAGAGGTGAGCATGATTCGGAATTTGGGGCTCAAATTTTTGCAAAGCTCCGTGTGGCCGAGTTAAAAAGGGATGGAAAGACGGAGGCTCCGGGGGTATTACGGGAGCTTCCAGCCAATTCGCAGCAGGAATGAAAGACAGCAAGGAGAACCATGAGCCACGCAATTCAAAGTGCACATGTTATCTTTCAAGCTCATTTCATTCTTCTGATTTCGACGAGGCGGCAAGAACTGGTCTTACAATTAGACCTTAAAACTGGGAGGATGGAGAAAAGGTAAAACACTCTTTTTCTTTAATAATCAGAACAGCCTTCTCTCTCTCTCTCTCTTTTTTTTTTTTTTTTGGACTAGATCTTTCCTGCTCCACAAGCACTTTGGCTACACAGTTGATCAGAGGAAAGGCCAGAGAAGAACCCCTATTTAAGGATAAGAATCCTGTCTGATTTTGGAGAAGGGACTGAAGTATGGAACACCTGCTTTATGTAACACTCCCTAAATGGCCGTGGCAATAAAAGCATTATTTAAAGATCAGTGTATTTTTCACACACATTCTGCGGCTCCCCATTGGTTCTCAGATAAAGCCCAAATCTTATCTCTTCTTCTTGTCCTTCCTTTTCCTTGTTAATACGCTATTCTAGTCAGACAGGTCTACACAATCATCCCTCAAACACGCTTTGATCCACCTAATTAATCCTTGCTACCCTTCCAGGCTAAGCTCAGCTCACCACTAGCATCCCCAACTCATACAGATAATCCAACTTGCATCAAACCTGCGTTTTCCAGCGATTCCCTCATTACTGAAATTTCCTCAAGGGGTTCTTCGGCCCTTTCTCCTCAGGTGTGGACTTAGCTATTGGAGTGAGGGTAATGAGTTACACTTTCTAGCCTACACCGTGCCTAACACAGTGCCAGACACAGAGTAGGGGTTAGAAATACGAAGTGAGGGATCCCTGGGTGGCTCGGCGGTTTAGCACCTGCCTTCGGCCCAGGGCCTGATCCTGGAGTCCCAGGATCGAATCCCACATGAGGCTCCCTGCATGGAGCCTGCTTCTCCCTCTGCCTGTGTCTCTGCCCCTCTCTCTCTGTGTCTCTCATGAATAAATAAATAAAATCTTAAAAAAAAAAAAAAAAAGAAAAAGAAATACCAAGTGAAGATCTGACTACCTGCCCCATGCTCTTCCTCCAGGGAGTGGCTGTGGTCTGCCTTCCAGCTTTTCCTTCCTTAGGTCTCAGCATTACAGGGATCTGGATTCCCTACCACACAATCCCCACCCCTCTCTCCCACAAACATAATATTTAAAATAAAAGATTTATGGACTAAGTCTCTTTCACTGAGTCTAAAGCCTAATCCTGAACATCCTAGCATTTTCTATTCTTCAATATGCCTTCTAATCATTATGCTGGGTTGTTAACCACTTAAAACATTAGGAGAGATAGTGAATGCCTAAGAGGTCAACCAAGTAAAACAAGGGAAAAAGCTATTGCTTTTGCATAAGAAAAATGTTTACTCAGACGCAGTGGTGAAGTGGGTGGGGAACATTCCACTGTGGGGGATCTTGGGCAGTCAGGAAAGAGAGTAATCAAATAGCTTGGAAATGAAAACCTCAGTTACTCTAATATGCAGAGATGGACATCAATTGTAATCGAAGGGGACCATGTGACTACAAATACACTAACTTCCTGGCAGTGTAGCTGACAGAGGTACTATATAAAAAAAAGTGTGACATTTATAAAGAAAGTTAACGTAAAACAATAACTTTTCTCATATTTCAAACACAATGGTGTCTATGTTTTTCCTAGTTTTTATGCCTTTGGACACAGATCCCAGTAAAGACAGAAGCTGATATAACTGTAAATCCATGTCTAAATTCAGGTATGCATAAGCATACGCAAAGCCTAGATGTTTAATTCTCTTATGTATGCTTTTGCTACATAATTCAACTCCCTAGGCATTCTTTTTGCTTTCATGGTTTTGTTTGTTTTTGGTTAGGGTTCAGAGAAACCACAGTATCCTGAATCATACTACCTCTTAGTGGCAATGAAAGTTATACACAAATTATCAAGTTGGTCTGACAAAAGAATAAGGCACAAATTTATTACAAATGTCATTAAGGTCCATTAAAGACTTTGTTGCAGTAGAAAACAGATGCATGCTATAAGTAATATATATTACCACTAGTGTGGGGTACATGACTATCTTAGAAGCAAAAGTAACCATTTGGGGGACACCTGGGTATCTCAGT